>NW_019104252.1:0-99563 GCF_001856785.1 Myzus persicae
GTCTAGCATACTATAACTAAACATAATGTTAAATCTTTAAAGTCATCAATTATTTTTAGTGATAATGAACATACGATGTACATTATATAAACACATATTTTGTTATTAAGAAAACACGTTTATTAATGGTATCTATGGAGAAATTTAATAATTATTTGTTTATCCTCACTAAAGTTACTAAATAGTAAGAATAGATAAAAAAAAATTTAATTTTACATTAAATTTAAATATTATATAATATCATATAAAAACCTCTTTTTCCGTGGTTTGACCGATTATGCATAATACTAGAAGATTGACTGCATTCATTAACAAGCTTATGGAAGAAAGTACCAAATGAGGATTATTGATATAGTCTCTAGGAAATAATACGGAAGTGTATATATTAGTAATAATATCACTGATATTTGATGCAATAAAAATAACAATAGCCGGGAAACCATATATTGATCTATTGACTTGTTGTAAGCATTCTATAACATCCAAATACATGTCTCTCAATGTACTTAAGCATGATCTTCTTTCCGGAATTTGTTCATTTATCATGTAGACCAGCCACTTTATGTATGATATTAGTAGTACATATTCGTTAAACGCAACGGATTGGCAAAATTTTAAAACCAACATAATGCTCTGAAAATATTAAATACGTTTAATACATAGACGTCACAGCCGCTTGTGTTATACCCATCTTAGAGACTTATTACAAAAAAAAAAAAATAGTATTAACTTAATACTATTAAGTTCCCTCAACGGAATGACTTATTTTATTATCATACAACAATATTATCTGTGATTTAAGTAATTGAATGTTTCAATTTGAACCGACTCAAAACTAACTAAACTAAAATATTCTCATACAGTACCTACTACATATATAGAATAATATATTTTGCTTTCGCTTGACAATAGTTGGGTAATTATAATTTTTGCAGCTAGAAACTCAAAATTGGAGGCTGTGCCAATAGTTTTGTACAATTGTACCATGCTATTGTAAACAAGAGAGTTATAGTTATTTAAATTAAGGAAAAGGCTTATAGACAAATTATAGTCGTCCGGTAAACATAAACAGGAACAATTGTTAGCACATTATATAAGACACACACAATGTTAATTCCAGTAGTTTAGGAACAACAGCTCCCGCCAATAAGGAACTCCGAAGTCCGGATGACTATTCGTAAATCTTTGGTTATTTTGTATTTAATCAGAGTTGAGTGGTAATAAAACATATAAGCTGAAACTGAATATTTGATCTTTATCTATCTTTCCAGAATCTCCTAATCTACGGTTATAAATTAGTGTTGGCCAACGATAACGATATCGTGGGTATTTTCCGAATAATTTCGATATCGTTATCTAAAAATAATTATCGAAAATATCGCGGTATCGGCTCGAAACAATAAAGTTGATGGATATTCACTTTTATTACTTTTATCAGTTTTATCTATAATAAATTAAAGCATACTATTGCGATATATTTCAAAAAAATAGTTCAACACACTAAACAATTTAATCTAAATTCAGTGCCGGTTGTTAACTCACGGTTTAGACCTCGTAATGATTTTATTTCGTTGTTAATTAATAATTTTATAATTATACTTGCTGACCCGGCAATGCCTTGCTATTGCTAGATTTCAGTACATTTATATATGTTTATGAATATGTGAAAAGTTTGATATGAATTATATCAGATATTTAATTTGATTAATTTTTTAGTATAATTTTATATATAAGTGTGGAATATATTTGTTTCGTTATGAATGTTATGATGTATGATTTTTATTTTTTGTCAATTATATCAATTTGTCTTAAGCATTAAATATTTCTGGATACACCACTTACACAAGTGTTTCGCTTCTAGGGCTAGCACAAATAGATTTTGTTTGCATGTGACACGTGGCAGAGCTACGTACATTAAATTAAATTATATAAAATGTAACTTGTTGTAATTAAATAAAAATTGTAATCGATATCGGTATTTAGAGTGGTTTTTCACTTATAAGTTATAATATAATTCAAACTTCAAGGCCTCTAAGTGAAAAACTACTCTAAATACCGATATCGATTAAAATTTTTGAATTTCTAAATTATCGAATTATAACAGTTCCCTCAATCCCCTTAAACTACCATGAGAACAAAAGAAGAGGGTATGGCATATTTTTAAAAATATAGTAATGAATTAGTAAAATACTAAAATGCATGTATACTGTATAATATAAGCTGTAAGCTATATAAATATATAATTAAGATTCTAATTGTTTTAAATTGACAGTTTTACCAAACATTTAGTAAAATAGTAGAATACTGCTGGGAGAGAATCAACAAAAAAAAAACAATTTAATCTAAACCATTAATACAACATTAACTTTCAGCTTATGACATATTATTAGATGTAATGATTACCATAATTTTTATTACCATTAATTTTTGATTAAATCGGGTTTGAATTATTACCCATACGAGCGGAGATATAACATAAGCTATAACATTGACAATAATTCCAATAATAAAAAACCAATTCATTTTCATTTTTATCGGGCCGACCACTTTCAGCCGTATCAATTTTTCATGAATTGTTTCAAGCTTAGTCAGTACCATAGACAGATGGTTATCGAAAAATATTCTCCAAATTGGACATATCAATTTTCCAATAAAGTGTAATTGAAAACAACAAATAAGTATTAAAGACGTTAGTTCAGACAATTCCTGGTCAACTTTCATGATCTATAAAAAAAAATGTTCACAAGTACATTTCACAATTATTGCATCAAATTATATATATGTTACGGGCAAAGTGGAAAATTCGGGCAATGTATACAATGCCCGACATTGTACACAGTGACCGGGCATTGTATACAATGTCCGAGGTATATTGGGCAATGTAAATTGTGAAGTATTTATACAAATAATCTGCATAATATATTTTGTTAGATGATCCTGATAAACACTAATATGAACTTATAATCGCCATCTGATTGTGCCTGCATGTCGATCAAGTCAATTTGACAGCGAGAATTCATTTCAGAAGATATGATTGGTTTTACAACTAACCCTTTTTTAGCTGTACTTCCCTTCTTTTTATACGATTCGCAATTATTTAAGTATAACATTATTACATCTCTAGTTATATTTTTGTACTTTTTATTAATCTCGTGTTCCATTCTATTTCTACCTCCATATCCAACTGACAAATGAACTTCATGTATAATATCATATAACTGAACATTATGCACATAATATTTTATTGCATTACCTTCAAATACATTTAAAATTTAATTAATTTAAAAAAAATTGTAATACTCTTATATAAATAACCATATAAACGAGTATAATTAAATTAGTATATAATATCATTGATTAGGTAAAATGCAGATTATTTGTATAAATACTTCACAATTAACATTGACCAATATACTTCGGCCATTGTATACAATGCCCGGTCACTGTATACATTGTCCGAATTTTCCACTTTTTTTCCACTGTTGGTCAATATCAATTCTAACTCTTCATAGAGTCTATAAGTAAAAACCCCGAGAAACAAATAGTGATGGTCAAAATCTCGACATATTTTAACAGNTCGATCAAGTCAATTTGACAGCGAGAATTCATTTCAGAAGATATGATTGGTTTTACAACTAACCCTTTTTTAGCTGTACTTCCCTTCTTTTTATACGATTCGAAATTATTTAAGTATAACATTATTACATCTCTAGTTATATTTTTGTACTTTTTATTAATCTCGTGTTCCATTCTATTTCTACCTCCATATCCAACTGACAAATGAACTTCATGTATAATATCATATAACTGAACATTATGCACATAATATTTTATTGCATTACCTTCAAATACATTTAAAATTTAATTAATTTTAAAAAAATTGTAATACTCTTATATAAATAACCATATAAACGAGTATAATTAAATTAGTATATAATATCATTGATTAGGTAAAATGCAGATTATTTGTATAAATACTTCACAATTAACATTGACCAATATACTTCGGCCATTGTATACAATGCCCGGTCACTGTATACATTGTCCGAATTTTCCACTTTGCCCGTAACATATATAATACCTATATAATATGATGTAATAAGTAACAGAAATATATGATAAATTAAATAACTTGTGGTCTAAGCCTGGGTCATTTTAATAGGTTTATTATTTAGAGGGAAGATATGCGGTTGATTAGAACACGTGTATTTTTTTCATTAAAATCTGGGTGATCACGCAATTTAATAACTTATTTAAAGTATTTATAAAATAATGATAAGGTAATGATACAATATTATGATGGTGCCAATTGAATGCATGTAGTATGTAATACACGTCAGATGGGCTATTTTAATTTGAACACTAATTATAGATTATTTCATGATGTGAAACAATTTAATTAAAATACAGTTATTACCCATGTGTTGGCGGTGTAGAAAGCATACAAACCAGCAGAAATTAATATACTTCGCAAGACATAGAGCACCACCGTCGTCTTCAAATTGCCTTGGCTATAGTTTATACTACCAACACCGCAAATTAAAAAACCTTTGTTAAAATTATTCAATACTGATCTTACACTCATAATTACTTTTTTCACAAATTAAGAACAACAAAAAATTATTATACTTGGTGTTTTAGGATCTATGGTGTGTGGCCATAACTGATTATAATTGGATTCAAACCATTATTTTAATATATATTCACGAACGAATTTACATAATTTTAAATGAATTAAAAATTAATATTTCGAAAACTCATTGGAGTGAAAAACAAATATTGTTGTTTATTTAAATGTATGCTTATAACACTTAATATATATATGTATATTATACTCTAATGCAAGTTGTATATTCTATTATAGTACTTAAATTTAATTATGTTTGGAGTACGTTGTTCGTATTAATAACATAATATTTGCTATAAATAATTTATAGCTAGACATGTCAAACTATTAACTTATAGATACATTATACTTTTATATAATTGATATTATTTTAATTTAATATTTTTTTTTTTAATAACTAATGAGAAATCTCATTAACACAATACAACAATTAAAAAAATTTGTTAATCCAATCTACCCTATAGGTATATATTTTTTTAAGGTGTTAACTTTTTAAGTGATTTAGGTACTAATTTTCTTGTGGATATTATTCTCATATTGACTTGGTTAAAGAATTTTAAAAAAACATAGCTCTCACAACATCTCTGAATGTACTTAGATATGATTTTCTTTCCAGAATTTGCTCATTTATCACGTAAGTGGCTCATTCGCTGTTAGTTTAATATAAATAACATTTATTCGTAGAATACAACACACTGGCAAATTTTTAAAACCGCCAAAGTCGGCAAATAATATGTTATACTACGGAAGACATCATAGCCACTTGTGTCTTTATATACATGTAACAAAGAAATTAGCATTAGTTTTAGGTAAGGTCGTAAGGAATAAATATATCTATAACCAAACAAGAATATCATCTACGTTTTTAAAATTATGTTGTACAATATTTCGTACGCAAGTTGTTAGTTGTTTCCTTAGTAACACATACACAATCATAATACAAATTTTAATTAAACTATACTCATAACACTTTTTAAAATATTTAAATTTCGCTTAATCCTAAATCAGAAAAACTTGGATAGTATGTTAGTCTTTCAGTTTGATAGTTGGATAGCTATTAAAGTTATCAACTCAAAGTTGGTTCTACTATTTTATGCATGTCTCAAGTGGGAACAATAAAGGTCCCCCATTAGGGGGTGCAAGTTTGCAAGGTTGTAATATATCACCACTCTAGACAAATGTGAAATGATGGACATTTTTTTTATTTGTAAATAATAAGCTTTTTTTACTGATGATATTATACTACTTGACACATTACATAAGTACCTCGTTTATCTATGTTGTACATCTATTTCCAATTATTTTAACATTTTTGACTTCTAGGTTCTCATAAGTTTTTCTAAAAGAAATTTCAAAATATCGAAAATATGTATGGTCATGGTTTTCTTAAGCAGGCGTAAGAAGATTAGATATTGATGAAATTAAATATTTCTCCAACAAATATAGGTAGTTATTTAGTCGTAATTCGTTAACATAATATAGGTAAATCAAAGCCACATGAAGTATTTTACCATTCCGTACATTAATATTTTCTACAATATAACTACACTCTGTACAGTATACGATGCACACAAAGAAATATTCAAAATATTTTAAATAATACAGTATTTGTACTTCAATAATATTTAACAGTAAGTCGACATTGACACAGTTAAAAACAAAAATAATTTATTAAATATATTAAAATAATATAATTATAAAATATATTAAGCGAGGTTTTTAGTAAACATTATTTCGATCCAACGCGAGTCACGGAAAAAGAAATAAATTATAGTTAAACTAATCTAATATAAATATGCTTAGATATAGAGTAAGTAGAATCATCGTTCTAGCTCTGAATCATTTTTCGTATATCATAACTATGCGGGTTCTTATGATTAATGATTATCACTGAATTTCACACATCAAATTAACATAGCTTAATCGAAATCAAAATGTTCACAGACTAAACCAATACCCACTAATTGTATCTGCTTGTTATTTATTTAATTTGAACAAAATTTGAATAATTAAATAAGCAAATGCTTTGTTTGATAAAATAAGTAATTGTCTTTGATTAATTTGACATATTCCATATAACTCAAAATGAAAGTATTCGTGCAATCTTCGTAGTAAAAAAAACTTGATCTATATAAAAAAAAATGTATTTATGATGAATCACGTGTAGTTGAATTAGTAATTCAATTGTACCTACCTGACGTTTAATTCTAGGATTTCTTTCTATTAATGAACGTTGAAACAAAACAAGACTCGTGTGATTTATCTGAAAACCAAAATTAAATATGAAATAAGATGAACAAAGCAGGTACTTAATCATAAATCTTATGAACAATTAATATTTTACTGTACATTTTTAATCCTGATTTAAAATGTTTTTACAAGATGTTTATGTTTATCACGTTGTTATAAAGTTTGTTTTTGGCAATAATATTATGATTTACCCATGGGGAACATTTAATATTAATTTATAACTTTGAAGGTATTAAATTTCTAAGTATTAAATATCGGTAGAAAAGTAGGTATTTAAAATACCTAGGTTTTTAACTTATATAATAATATATAACATATTTTTTTTTTTTTATTATTATTTATAAAGTTTTCCTGACAATTGGTCATCTAAACTTAAGGCTAAAGGAAAATAATATTTGACATTTTGAAAAAGGTTAACATAAAAGAAAAAAAAAAAAAAAATTTTTACAAATCAGTAAGAATTGATAAATTAGAATTTAACAATGTTTATGAGCTTAGATCTAACTATATTTTTACAACAGTAATAGGTATGTACAATTAAGATTTAATTAAGAACTAATAAATGGGAAAATAATAATACAATAGACAATTAACATAGGAGGTCATGTGGACGTCCACGCTTGAGACGGCGTATTGGAGGAGGGACACTTAGGTTGTAGTATTTAGCGCTGCTAGCAGACTGTAAGTGGTTGAAGAAGTTGATTGTTAGTTTCTTTATATAATCAGTTATAGACGGTAGTTGGAAGTCTGTGTGCAGTGCAGCATTACGTATGAACCATGGGGCGTTAGATATTGTCCTGAGGACTTTAGATTGAAATATTTGTATCTTGTGTATATGGGTCTTAGCACAATTTCCCCACACAGGGACTGCATATAAAAGTAGTGGTCGTAAAATTTGTTTGTATAGCAAAATGGAACATTTCCAGCTTAGCGATGATTGTCGGTTTAACAATGGATAAAGTATCTTTAGTCTCTGATAGCCTTGTTGAAGTTTAGAGGTGATGTGTGGGTTCCAAGTTAGTTTCCTGTCTAATATTACGCCAAGATATTTTATGCTAGGTGACCAGGGAATGTTATTGCCGTACAGTTTTAAATTTCCGGGAGTTTTGGGGCGACGATTAGTGAAAAGGACTGCTGTGCTTTTTTGAGGGTTCAGTTTTATTTTCCATTTATCTCCCCATTTTTGGATGTCATTCAGGTGGTCTTGGATATTTTTTGTCACTGTTTCAACGTCTGTAGAGCTTGAATATATTGCGCTGTCGTCGGCATAAAGTGCTATTTCCGTATTAATCGATGTAGGAAAGTCCGAAACATATAGGTTAAAAAGTAACGGAGAAATTTTTGAACCTTGAGGTACACCTGCATTTATAATTTTTATTTGTGAAGTAGTATCGTTAATTTTGACTTTAAAACAACGAGCAGTGAGGTAGGATTTAATTAGATTGTAAATAGCATTTGGTGTGTTTAACATTTTTAGTTTATATAAGAGTCCGTCATGCCAGACCCGATCAAAAGCTTGGGCTACATCTAAAAAGGCTGCACCTGTATGTTGTTTTTTTTCGTAACCATCGCTTATATGTTCTGTTAGACGTAGGAGTTGTTGGGTAGTTGAATGATTTGATTTGAATCCGAATTGGAAATGCGGAATAGCATTTATTGCATTTAAATAATTGGTGAGCCTGGAATGTATAATTTTTTCAAAAATTTTTGAAACTGATGACAGTAAACTAATAGGTCTGTAGTTACGCGGATCAGTGTTATCTTTGCCTGGTTTTTTGACCATGATGATTGTGGCCAGTTTCCATTCCTTAGGAAAATATCCAATTTTTATTAGGGAGTTGAATAATATGGCTAAATAAGTAATTGCTTTCCTAGGAATATTTTTTAGGATATCATTAGTAATTAGATCGTGACCGGGTGATTTTCTTTTTGGTAATTTTTTTATTATATCTAAAATTTCGTTTGGACAAGAGTAAGGTAAAATATTTTGTGGAAAAATATTGGGCTCACATAGTTTTTGTTTGACCAGATTGTCTGTAGAGTTTTCAATTGCAGAATTGTTTAAAGTGAAAATATTTTCAAGAGTGTGGGCAAACAGTTCACATTTTTCCGAGTCAGTATTTTGGTAAGTACCACTCGCTTTTAAAGGGGGGATTTCATTTGAGTTTGGTTTAATTAATCTTTTAGTCGCTGCCCATAGATTTGAGTCTGCTGGGTGTATAGCAGATAAGTATTTTTGATAACTGTTAATTCTATGTTCTTCTAGTTGTCTTTTAACCTCTTTCGTTAAATAATTTAATTTTTTTCGATCAAGTGGTTGTCTGTACAATTGCCAGAGTCTTCTGGTTTGGTGTTTTGATTTGATTAATTTTACAATGTTGAGGGGAAGTTGATTAGGACTATAATTTATTACCGTATTTTTTTTTTCTGAGCATTCTTCGGCCGCTTGACATATGATTTCACGTAAATGTGTTACTGCAGTGTCTGCGCTGTTAGTATTTAATATATTTTTAGGAATAATTAGATTTGTTGTGATGTGTTGTTTGAATTGTTGCCAATCTGCTTTACCGGTGATGAGTTTGCGAGTAGGAGTTGAGAACGATAAGGACGCATCTAATGTAATTTTAACAGGTAAATGGTCCGAGTCGAGTTCGAAAAGTGGTTCTTGGTGCAAAGAAAAACGAATTGATTTTAGTATAATTACATCTAAAATATCAGGACTTCTACTTTGATCATATGGATAGTATGTGGGTGTGTCTGGAGCTGACAGTATCGCAGGATTGCTTGCAAGGTATTTATAAAGTTTACGTCCATTAGCGTTTATGGATTTACAATTCCAAGTTGTATGCTTACAATTTAGGTCACCTACTAAAATAATTTTTTGATAGCTATTTAATATTTTTTCAAAGTCGTTTATATACATTTGAAAACTAGGTGATTGATAAGCACTAATTATTGTTGTAAATGATTGGTTTATTGTAATAGATATTGCAACTGCTTCGAGAGTTTGTGTAGCAGGTAGATAAGTTAATTGATGTTTTATTTTGGATTTGATTATTATAGCAACACCACCTGAAGGTCGAACCGCTAGCCTATCTTTGCGATAGGTAGTATAACCGTTGAATTTAATTTTATCGCTAGCAATTAGATGCGTTTCACTCACACATGCAATATCAACATTATGAGCCGATAAGAAAGCTGCAAATGTGTTTCGATTTTTCTTGATTCCATTAGCGTTCCAATTTATGATAACTAGATTAAGATTATTTATAATGTTAGACGACATTTATATTATTTAATAGAGCAGGTAGATTTTCGATGACTTTTTTGATAATTTGTGAGACGAGTGTGCTGATTAAGGGCATAAGTGACTTAATAAGTTCGTTAGTGATATTTGAGTTATTTGATTCTTCATCTTGTTTAAGATTATTTTTTTTATTTTTAGTTTTGTCAGCATAAGTTGGAGTGTTGCTTGTGTTGAGATTTGTTTGGTTTAAAACTTGGTTTTGGGGATTTTCGATAACCGTATTGGTTATGGGTTGGGTATTTTTGTTATCGTGTACACAACTTTGTTGAGTAATGTGTTTAGGAGCGTTCTTTGATAGTTGGGAGGTACTTTTTTTATTTTTTATTTGCTTGTATATTTTACAACCTCTATAATTAGCAGGGTGATTTTCATTACAATTGACACATATAGGTGGACTGTTTTTATCCTTAGTGCATTCGGAGTAGTGGTGGTTTTCTAAGCATTTGACACATCTAGGGGGGAGGTTGCAGAAGTTTTTTGTGTGTTGGTAACGTTGGCAATTTTTGCATTGTGGTATGGACGAATCGCTTTTACGACTCTCGACCGAGACAACGCAATGAAGGAGGCGATCAAGTGAAAATATGTTTTTCTCGGATTTGTCTAGTAAGACAGCAACGATTGGTATGGGAGATTTGTAACGATTTTGGAGACGTGTGACCGAAGTGACGTTAAATTTTAGTTCAGTGAGGGCCGAAAAGATGGTTTCTTCGGGAATAGAAGTAGGTATATTTCTGATTATTACAGATAGGTTTCTTTCCTCAGGAAGTTGATAGGTGTGGTATTTAATGTTTTCTTCAGATAAGTATTTTGTAATTGTACGGTAGTCGAATACCGTTGATAAATTCAACTTTAAGAAAATATTTTTGTTGTTTATGTTAAAATTGTCTACTATCATAGGTGTGATCTTGTTTATGAACTCAATATAGTCGACGATATCATAAATATATAGTGGGGGAATTTTTTGAACTATTTGAATTACCTCTACAGCATCCATGTCAGTTTTCTCCGAGTTGTCATCATTTGTATTGTCAAGATTTGCGAGAGGAGTGTATTTATTTTTGTGCGCATGCCGCGGAGAAAGAGCCTCGCTGCTAGAACGTTTATTACCCGAGTATTGGGAAGTATTGGCTTTTACCATATTTGCACCATGCACTGAACTATTGATTTAGAAACACGCGCGACAGTAGATAAGCGAGCGAAATACGTAAACACAACCGGTTGCGATGTACGCCGCGCGAAGACTGATAACATATAAATACCTCTTTTGCCGTGACGTGAGCTATCCCGTATAATAGTAATATATAGGATGTTCTTATAAATATTGATATAAAAGAAAATACAAAATAAGGATCATTGATGTAGTCTCTGGGGAATAATATAGTACAGTAAAATGAAAGAATGATTTCAGCGATACTTGATGCAATAAAAACAACTATTGCTGGCAAACCATATATTGATCTATTGACTTGACTTAAGCATTCTATAACTTCCAAATACAGATCTCTGAATGAACTTAAACATGATGTTCTTTTCGGAATTTGTTCATTTATCATGTAGATCATCCACTGTATGTACAATACAAGTAATGTATATTCAAAAAACGCAATGCATTGAAAAACATTAAAAACCAACTGCATAATCTAAAAAATAAAATTGTTGGGGTAAAGGTCAGATAGTAATAATACTACATTGTAGTATCCATCTTATAAACGTAGATAGGTACTTTAAAGCAATATTTAGCATTAAATCTTTAGTTTAAGCATTAACTTATCTATCATCAAATCAAGAACATTATTTGTGTTATGAAAAAAATGTATGTAATGCAAAATTACAAGTGGATGAAGTGAAACTTCTTTACATAGGGTATGAAAAAAAGGTTATTGCCAATCATGGTCAAATATTAAGTAAGTATTGGAAAATTAAAAAAATTAAATTTTAAATTTAACTTAATTCATTATTTTCATTAGGGTAAGAAGATATTCTGCACTGGCAAAATTCTTTGAATCAAAACTCCTACCCCGAACATCAAAAGAATATCTATACTCCAGTTATATAATACTACCTCCCCCACCTTCTCCGGTAACATTCTCCCGGGGTACGATTTTACTAGGTCACCGGTGTTGATGTATGGATGTGAAACGTAGTCGGTAGTTAAAGGAGATGAAGAGAACATGAACACTTTTGAAAAAAGAGTACTACGCCGAATATATGGTCCTTTAATTGAAAATAAAGATTATAGAAAGCGAACAAACCAAGATATTTATCAAATATTTCATAAATATTAAAATATAGTTAATATTTAATATTTAAAAAGTGAAAAATTAGAATAAGGTGGTCACATTTGGAGGTTTGAAGGTATAGCAAACAACATTTTTTCTGGGTTATAGGGTGTAAACAAATTTCACTGGAATATCACAAGGAACAAGAATTGAAGATGGTGAAGACAGGGATAGGTGAATAGGAGTGCTTGAGGCAGCGAAGGTCCTAAATTAACTGTAAAAAGCTGGGAAGAAGATACAGAGATAAGATAACTGGATTATTATTTATTACCAAAGAAATCTTAGTGTCGAGTAAGCCACACCCGAAGGTAACACTTTTTGATCGCAACGGCTAAGTCCGTGAATCCAAATTACACTAACGGCCTAAAGAAATAAATCTTCAAAAATATTTAAGATATTTCAATTTCTAAGCGAGTTGTCAAATATTTCAATTAAAGATATTTACCATTACTTGCCTTAAATCTAATATATCGTAAAATCCCGACGTTCAAATACAGATTACATGTTTTCCATTTCGTTTTACAATAAGGTAATACTCATTCTTATGGGAAACAACACAAATTTAAATCTGCTTTATTGCGCATATGTAATAATGTAATAAGGGAACAAATACACGTGGATATTGCGCCCTCTTAAGATATGGTAGTGGATGTCTACAAATAAAATATGTGTTGAATATAAACTGTAAACTATTATACAGTAACAATACAATGATACAACCTTAAATATCAAGCCTTCTATCAAAAAATAGCCTATCCCCTCAAATCTAAAAAGAAGAAATTAAGTCATCATAACTCGAGCCACAATAGGCCACACTCATCTCACATACT
Source organism: Myzus persicae (assembly GCF_001856785.1). Taxonomy (NCBI): domain Eukaryota; kingdom Metazoa; phylum Arthropoda; class Insecta; order Hemiptera; family Aphididae; genus Myzus; species Myzus persicae. The sequence goes on from NW_019104252.1 coordinate 13,294, forward strand.
CCTTTCTTATCTCTAAAGAACCTACCCCACTAGAAAAACCTTTCCGTCGAACACACTGTCACCAGATGATTTGAACATGTATTGTATTTTGAATACACCGAAGCACGGAAAATCTTCTCCAATCCGAATTCTCTCCGACTAGCGTTGAACGAAGGAAAACACAGAAGCAATATACAAGTTCTGCCATACCGTAAATTTAAATAAAAAATTATAAATATCTGTAAATATTCCATTTTAATTTTCTCAACCTATTTTCTTTCTCTTTATATTATGTTGTACAAATATAGAATAATAACCAATGAAGTTGACGTTTTTAAATAAAAAAAATAAAATATATATAAGCCTTAAGTTTTTAAAAATAATAGTCTTAACAAGCATTTGATAAAAAAGTAGACGATGATAAGTGATAACAGGAAAGGAACAAATTATCTAATTTGCTGAAATCATTTCCCTATACACAGTTAATAATTATACAATAAAAAAATATTTTTAAATTCGAATAAATTACCAAATCTATTATTTGTAAATGTTTGATATTTTTCGTCATCCATACGATCGGAGTTATAATAATTGCTATAACGTTTACAATAATTAGAATAACGAAAAACCAATTGAATTTTACTTTCATCGGCCCGACCACATGCAAGCGAAACAATCTTTCGTGAATTGTTTCAAGTTTAGATAATACCATGCATAGTTGATTATCCCAAATTAGGCGCCACATTATAGACAAGAATTTTCCAACGATGATTAATTCAAAACAACTGATCATTACTATAGAAGTTGTTTCTGACATTTCCGGATCATTTTTTATTGCCTGTAAAATGAAATAACGTAAGTACTTATTTGCATTTTGTATCATTTAATTATTTTCATTTAAAATATAAATCATAAATGTGTATTTAATTTTTTGTCTAGATAATGGACACCACTTAAATTTAACATTATTTTAAAAAAATTAAATATAGTTCTTACCCACATATTGCTACCGAAGAGTATAGCGAAACCACAACATATATATATACATCGCAATACATAAAACATAACCGTCGTCATTAAATTGCCCTGGTTGTAGTATATACTACCGACACCGCAAATCAAAAAACCTCTATTAAAATTATTTAGTACTAACCTCACACTCATAATATTATATTTATAGATTTATTTTTATTATTAAGTACAAATACAAAAAATAAATAAAATGGCGATTGTTTGTGTTTTAAGATAAGTTATGTAATGTTTGACCGTTGCCGATTTCCTCTGAATCAAGAATATGGGTTCAAATATATTAACGAATGGATTTACAAAATTTAACAATTAATTTAAAATGAACACTACGAAAAATCGTAGAATTGAAAAACAAATACTGTTATAGAGCTAAACGTATGAGTAATACCTGATTTTTCTGATGTATACGTACATAGGATGATATATAGTACTTATTGTTGTTTATTATATTTTAAGTAGGTTGCCTATATGAATAATATAACTGTAGTAAATATTTTATAGGTAGATAGGAAGATATTTGATAAGTGTATACCTTACGTCAAACTATAAATGTATCATTTTTATGTTAAACTATTAATTGTTCTTTATTGTTCCTTTATTTAGAATATTGTGCTTGGCTCAATAATTGTTAAAGTGAATAGCAAATACTATCGTTGAAAAAATATATGCGTAACACTCATTCAACTATAACTACTTTGATAATTAAAATATGGCAGTATATTATACAATGGGTTCCAAGGGGAAGCGTTTATGAAAGTATACTAAAAATGAAGAAGAAAAATGGGTACCCTTTAAATAGGGGGTCTAACTTTTTAATTTTTTAAGTTATGACCGATTTACTTTTTTTTATTTCTTCAAAACTTTTCAGCAGTTTTTTTTTCAAGCTATTTAATGGGTCCTATCAAGCATCAACCAACGCAATTAAACCGGAAATGTGTAAATTATTTTTATGATGATATGAATAAACCAGCAATTAAAACTAATGAAATTACCCAAAAAAAGCTAGAAAAAAAGAAAAACATTCTTTTTGAAGTACCTATTTAACTGTTGTATGAATGAAAGTATGTGCTAATGAAATGTGTTATTTTGGAACACCCCAAAAAAAAATTAACATTTCATTGAAATTTGGACTCTATCTAAATTACTAGTAATTTTTTTACAGTTTATTTATTCATAATAATCTTATTTTGGGTAAAATCATTGAACTATAGTTGTAAAAAATAACATTATTCATTTTATCTAAATTACAGTTACTTTATAATATAAAGAATATTAAATATATTAATTAATATATATATATATATATTAATATTATATTATATTTTATATATATATATATATATATTATTTATTTTAATATATTTTATATTTAAATATTTAAGTACACATTTTAACATTAGAATTACAGTGTATATTATGAAAGGCACGAAATATTCTTAGCAAATAAAATATGTAAGTACTTAACTATAACCATTTGCTTATTATCATTGGGCTTACAATAATGATGTATTTTAATTTCAAATTGATTTTTTTTTTCCAATAACTATTATTTTTATTATTAAATAAAATATATTATTACGTATGTATACTCACTAAAGATTAAAAAATTGCACAAAAATTGTGTTGTGCCGGAATGAAGCATTAACACAACGTTTTATAGTCTGGTGTGTTTCGCTTAATGTGAAGCAGCGCGGTGGCGTGATGGTTTTAAGCGCTCGTTGTTGGTTGCTGGCCGATAGAGTGATTATAAATGCAATTCGTGTACCTAAATAATACGTTTATCGTACGTTAAACAATGTCGTGATCTTAATATTTCCAATACACAATATTTTATTTCATGTCAATCGATTATAATTATAATTGCACGAATGTGATCAAATTTGATTATTATAAGTAAACTTGAATGTCAACTTAGAGTTGCCATACGTCCCGGTTTTGCCAGGACACTACCGGTTTTTAACCAAGTGTCCCAGTGTCCCGAGAAAGTGTTTCGGGACAGCGATTTGTCCCGGTTTCAAGATTTTACTAGATAAAATACAGATTTTAAATTATGAGAAATCATTGTCTGCCTACACATTATAAAATGCAAGAATATACTCGCGATAATAATTTATAAGTATTTTATTCATCTTGTGAAGAATTCTATGACCAAATTTTGGGAAATAAGTCTTTATTAAAACAAGTTCATAGATCAGCCAAATATGCAGTAAAATCAACAGAAAAAACCTTGGACTCCGAAAGTTCAGAAGACTAAGAACATTAATTATTATTATTATCATTATTATATTGCTTGTATACATAATTCATTCAAAACAATTTATATACCTAAATATATATATATATAAAAAAGTAAATATTATTTTATTATAAATGTCAAAATGTCCCGGGTTTGAAAAAATATAATCTGGTAACCTTATGCCAACTTAAATCTTATTATTTTCTAAACGATACCACAAATGAGTAATTGTTAATAATCATTGAAAATTGAGCTTTATTATTTCATTACTAATGTATGTCTACTACCGCTCAGTGTGCATCTTAAAAATAACTATTTAAATGTTAATATATAGTTTTATTAACCAAAAAGTCTCCAAACCTAATACATAACTACTATAAATTAATATTTTTACCATTATTATAATTGTCTATGATATGACATATATTATAAATTATAATATTTCCATATAATCATTCAGTGTATAAATCAAACAATCTGATTTTATTTATGTAATTTCGAATTCAGAGTGACTTACCAACCATGCCACCCCATTGTAACGTTTAATAATATTTTAACTATTCAAACTATCTATAATGTTGACTATTTAAATATATTGGTAGGTGCTTAAATATTTGGAAGATTAAATTTGAATCAATGCATGTGTACCAACTCCTTGTCATTGTCGTATATTTGTAGCTAATATAGTTGATCAATCAAGTCTATTGTCCTAAGTTCTTGTAACAGGTGGCTTAAATAAAAATAAAAATTATTGATTCGAATAAAAGTAAATCTGGTAAATTCTGGTTGGTATACTATACAATAATATTTATCTATTCGACCATGTTTATAATTCAATCTTATTACTACCGATACAAAACAGATTACATAGTTGTATAATTGTATAAAATATAATGTAATAATGGTTTTTACAGTTTCCAATCTATTCACCGAGACCGTGAGCCACAGATATTCCTCACGTCATGGCGCCCGCCATTTCAAAACCAATAAATTAATATAAGTTGAGTTTTACTTATTTTAGGTGGTTTTAAGTTCCAGATCATGTAATAGGTATTCGTAGACCACAGTTAAGTCTAGGACGCAAAGAATTTAAGAGGATTGGATTAAGATTCTGGTTAACATATATTACTATGTCTATAATAATTTTTACTGCATGTGACGTAATAATGTCAAAAATACAAAAATCAATGACACATTTATAATTTTTTTATTAATTATTTATTTGTGTACCGTGAAATTTTTTAAAATGATCAAGTGCGCCGTTAGGTAAAAAAAGGTAGGGAATCCCGTCCTAAAGGAAAGTAAAATTTTTTCATGGAAATTATAACATTTCATGAAAAAAAATAAAATTACATACATGAACCTAAAATTAATAAATGATACAGTTAAATTAGACGTTTTTTAGAGCCTAAATAGCATTATGAGTCAAATCGACTTGAAAAAATTAGGTCAATCCAAATCATGTACTAAAAATAGGTGTTACTATTGAAAAAAAATACATTATGTACTGCACATATGCGCACCGTAAGTGTTAACATTTTGAAAATTTCACAAAATATTTAATTCATTACCTCTTAGCCCCCCCCCCCCCCCCCCAAAAAAAAAAATTCATTTTAACACATGTTCATCCTGCCAAAATATTTAGTGTTGCCTTAAATCGTGATCACACTGTATATTTAAATTTTACAATTTCTTTAGACTTTAGTATACATTATTTAATTAATACACATACAAAATTAATCGATAATGTTTGCAACAGTTGAGTTTTTTAAAGTTACGGTGTTATGTCTTACACCCGATGTCTGGAGCCTCGAAGGGCTCTCAAGAATTTAATCAAATATCACCGTACAATACAATTGTATGTAAATTAATGCCTTATCTTACCAAAATGTAAAAACGAATTGTTTAAACAACGTTTAAATAGTCATAAAAAAAATGCAACACAATATATTATATTATAAATAAGGGTGATTCGCTAAGAATAACAAATAAATAAATATACGATACTGTTGACGTCTCCATCCGGTGGTTTCGATGCCCCCAGCTGTAATTTTTCAGTATATATTATATTTATATACAAATAGGTATCAACAGTGTATATTATGCAATTATTCAATTATTGCAGGCAAATAATTGTATTTGAAATCCATTTTGCACTCTGTATTTTTTGGGATAAAAATTGTAACTTTTGTTTTGTATTTTATATACATTGTTTAAGTATTTTGTATTTTTAGAATTAGTAAATACTCAAAATATAAAATAAATAATATCCCATAGGCCCTAGTACAATTTTCACGTTGGATTTTGGTCCAGTGGTGATATTAGGATTTGGGATATACGAATTTTACGAAAATTCATGTGAAATAATTAATTAGTCAAAAAGAATTCATCGAGTATTTGAACTATCAAGATAAAAATATGTGACATTTGTGATTTTTTTTTTAAGTTGCTGATAAAAACATGTTGTTTCAAAAAAAATCTAATACAAGGTTCCTCATAATTTGTTATGACTAGAGTTTAAAAAAATGATTAAATTTTTCTAAACAAATGTATTTTGTGACTGTGTGGGCTGGGTACTTAACATTTTATGGCAGTATTTCTATCAAATTCGTTGGACGGCGCAATGTGTGGGCAATATAGGTACATTGTTGAGTAGAAAACATTTTTATTTATTTAATTATTCCTATAGACTAGCGAAATAAAATAATATTAATTGTATATTTTATTCAATTATTCAAACATAAAAAGTTTTAATTTTATATTAAATGTACACGGAAAATGCAATTACCTTTGTGTTGTATAAAAATTATAAATTTAAAAAACTTTTTTTCTTGTAAAAGAGCCTATTGAAAATTACTATGCCGGGGGCCCAATCATAAGCCAGACCAACACTGACACTATTATAGTAACGTTAAACAAACAAAAATGTATTCTAATGTGAGCCATTTGATATTATTTCATTGCCTGCATTTTGCCACCGTATACATTTTTAATCCTATCTAGCTTTTACTAATTTATTTGTTGTACCGTTTAACAAAACTTTTACAATTTTAATTTTTACAACACCATTTTCTAAGTAAAAAAGCTAATCGGTTTAATACAATATGTACCATGTACGTAGTTTTCGCAAACTGAATAGTACCTAAGTAATTTATTTGTTATGACGACGAAATTTAGTCGTGAGCTGGAGTAACCATGATGGATCCATAATGTATTTTTGATTCTATAAGGTCTGCAGATAATTAGTTGTTGAATAATAACACATGAACTGTTTTTTATATATAATAAATTAATTGTGAAATCACATTACATTTATCACATTTCAACAATTATACAAATAAGTATAGCAAAGCCCAAGACTAAGTATGGTGTTAAGACCAAACCTCAAATGTATATAAAATATATATGGTAAATAGGTTTTGAGAATTAAAAAAAAAAATGTTACTAATAAATTTTTATTGTCTCTCAGTTGAAAATTTGAACATAGTTAATATAAGCATAAGTATTTTATATATCATGGACTTTGGGATAAAACTACATAAATTAATTAATTTGATTAAATGTATTGTTTACCCATACGACGTGTGCGTCATAGACTTATTTGAATTCACTATAAATTAAAGTACATCACATAAACCATCATCACTGAATAAACTTTCCTTAGTTGTAGTCTATACTACCCTTGCCAAGAATAACCATAATAATCTCTTGTATTCTTCTTATTTGTATATTTTATAGTGTTTATTTTTCTTTCATGAGTGAACGTTATTGGTATAAATTGAATAAAAACTACTTTTTAAAATATATCATATATAGATTATAGGTATACGAATTGAATTATTTAATTTTCTGAGGAATTTAAATTGTATAGGTACTGTGACAAATAGTTAGGTACTAACCTGAGAAATAGTTGACCTCCACAGACTAGGGGTGAGTTTTTCTAATTAAATATATATGTTTAGCGCTCATTATTGATTATATTGATTATAAACATTAAATAAATAATACAAACATAATATAATGTCTATATGATGGCGAAATAAGGAAATATCATTAAACAAAATTGTGTATCTTAAATAGGTAATTATCAGTTATCTTGAAATATTATATAAAAAAATTTTAAAAATAAAGTAAGAAACTTCATTTTTATTTTTATTTTTATTGACATTTAAAATTGTATAGTACTTTATCGTGTTCAATACAGTGAAAATAATTAATTTTAAATGTCTACAATGGCTGATACTAATATGGTAATGTATTAAAAATAATGGCTAACAGAATCAAATCTATATTTTTATAGTGTATTTTTTTCAAACGTTAATGAAATTAATGAATTCAGATTTTTGGAATTTCAAAGTTTATTTTATGACTTTATTTTTCAATACAATTAAGAGAGTGCTCTGTGACGATATAAAATTAAAAACCATAGAACTACTGGCCTAGACAATAAGATAGAAATTCTTCTTTGATATACACATTGTATTGATAAACATTAAATTACATTTTTATTGTTAATTTAGCCGATAATATGCATAATGCTTGATAACCATAAATGCATAATTGATCATATATTATTAATTAGGTTATAAATAATATAGATTAAATAATTGCAGGTACTTATACCTATATGTATACTATAAATACTACTAGACAGGAACTGTGTATAACAATAACAGGGGTGGATACACTTTTTTTGGTCACGATCTACTAAAAATATACTTCACCTTTAAGGATCGACTTTCATAGACAATTTTTTTAACTGAACAGAAAAACGTATCGACAATTTGTTCACTACAACCTCGATTAATTTTCGTACTAGTATAACTAAAAATAAATTCTAACATGATCGACTTTGAAATTGTCCGCGATCAACCGTTTGGTCGCCCCTGGTGTATAACAACAGCATATGGGCTGTATAACAACATCTCGCAGTGATATAGGCAGCCTTTACAAAAAAATACAATAAACTATATATCTATGTATTACTCGTCTCGTTACTCGTGCATACGAGTAATCGAGTAATCAAAAAGCGCCCTCTATGTTATTACGCTTTCCATACACGCATTGCTCTTGTCTAGGTAAAGTCTAGTATAAAGTCTACATTTATAACTAATTTCATGGGCAGCCGAATCTTGGTAATTCAAATGTCGAATGCTGAAAGTTGATACCTCGGTTGATACAAATAAATTCAACTAGTGTATTTCTCGAGTTATTGAGTTTTTCAGCACTAGTGCACTATATTATTATGACAGGAAACTTTATAAAAATTATTTTCAGTAAGACAAGAAAAAATTCAAGATATCAAAGTTTTCGACTAATAATAATTGAGAGTCGGGTTATCGAAATCTCGAAATTTATAAAATATATGTCACGGATAATGTCCGATGTCCGAGTAATGACGATATTATCCGGGTAAACTCGAAGTTACCCTTCATGTACAACATTACCCTAACAACTGTAGTTTATGTTAAATTTCGAATGATTTCGATCCGATCGAGTAGGTGATGTCGACATAACCCAAGCATCCTTGGACCTTGGGACATTATTAACTTAGCAGTAAAAAAAAGGAATGTATATTTATATTTTAGATTGGTAATTTTTTTAACTATTCAAATAATATTATTAATATTTAAAACATACCAACAAATAATTAATGAAACCATGATAATGAATTAGTTCCCAACTTTGTACCTCTGTCTGCATCAGGTACCGAAACTACCCCAGTGTCAGATATTTTTGCAGCATCTATATTTATTAATTGATCTGAACTTCATTATTTTCGCCTTTCGATTTAAATGTTCTTTCAATTCACTTACTCCTATAATATCTGTGAATTAGTTTCAATTAGTTATCAATTATTATTCACAATGTCTATCTACGATCATAAGCCTATAATGATATAAGTTGTAATATTTTTTCGAGTATTTTTCGATCAACTATTGTCTATAAGGTATTTCAGAAATCGGCTGACTAATATTGTAAAATATGCGCACGAATACGTGCAATGCACAGTAAAAAAAAACTATAACCTAAAGACAAAAGATAAAATTAAGAGTGTGGCTTATAATATTATGTACATAAAGATTCTAATTAAAGATAACTTTTTCCGGAGATTTGATTTCAGAGCTTTTTTTCGAATACCGCATTGAACCTAGGTATTTTACTATTTTAGACAATAAACTGTCTTAAGTCTGTGTAAAGTGGGAAGGTAATTGTTGTTGGTTGAATATAGTATCATAATAATTTTTAAGTGAATTTAACATAAGTAGGAAGTTGTATAATTTTTACCTATGAAAGCTCATCGGAACCAATTCGTTTATGGTTTGTTTATTTATTTGACTTTGACGAAATCCAAAGGCAATTGAGTACACAAAGAAATACTTATGATGTCGATAATATTGGAAAATGAATAATTATACAGTTAATAAATTTCAAAAGTTTAAACAAACGCAGAAGTTTAATTTAATTTTAAGTCGTTAGTCGTTACAAAATACGATTTTTTAACGTTATCTTTTTGGTAAATTTAGGTCTACGGATGAAACAAGCCAGTGCAGCCAACGAACGCGGCCGACCGTGCCAGTTAATGCGTTATCTTTGCGCCGACGTCCGTTATCACCTCAGAATGAACACGGGCGTTTTGCAGACGTGATAGTTATTATTAATATTATTATTACTATTTGTCGTATTAAACTTTAAATCGTACAGATTACTAGATTAATAAACAAGTAACAACGGACAAGTTACAAGTGTCACAAATACCTTACGATTTAACAAGACAAGTTTGGCCGTGCTTTTTATACGCACGTCTCATCCATATTTTGTAGTGGAAATCAGAGCGAGATCGCGTTTTCATTTGTTCGTTGATTTTTTTATCTGTTTTCCCCCTTCGAATTTTGTGTCTGGAAGTGACGTGACAAACGGAGTCCGGCCATCGCGTAACGTTTCGCCACTGGAATTTTTTCTACAGTTTTTAGATTATGACTGACGAAAAATTACCGCCCATGATGGCCACAGATGATCTTGTCGACGACGAGGACGACGATATTTTCAGTTCAACAATAGACGTGAGTGGCCGTGACGTTCGTAGGGGCGTTTCAGGGGGAAAGAAAATCGTTTTAAACTGAACTTTTATTCTATTTTTGCTTATTAGGATCTTAGCAGTTTGCGCAATGAAGAACTTTTTGCATCGTTAGCGACAGTTCCTCCCCCATTGACCAATATTAGTCTGAATGAAGGATCATCCACACTGCTTGAATCAGATGTACCGCTAAACAATGATCACAAAGAGGTGGGTTTTGGCAACGGTATTTTTGAACAAGGAATTGTAATTTAGTCTAATAAAAAAATATTAATATATAGGTAATGTAAATGTACCAGAATCCACGTAGGGGACAACCCTAATCAATTAAATAGATCTCTCCCACTTAAAACAAAGATTTAAAACAATTTATTCCATAATAATATCCAAATCAAATGCAATTTATCATTAAAATCAGTCACTTGAAAAGTGGATAGATATTTATATTGTTTCTTTTATACATATTATAATTTATCTAGTTATGGTATCTATCTCGTATTATAAATGATATATTCATTTGAAATTGTATATTAAATTCCAAGTATGACTAATGACAATGTTTTATCTTAATACTGTAATATATAAATAAACTATTTTACTTTATTATCTATTGGCTATTAAACATTTACTATCAACATTTTACATTGAAATCAATTGCCACCCATTAATTTGAAAATAGTTATTAGATATAATACCGTTCATTGTACAATAAACAATAAATTGTCTTTTTTATGTTTATGTATATCAGAATTATTATCATAGTTTACATAATATTATGTTAACCTATAGTTATTCTGAACCTAACTTCTAATTTTTCAGTCCGAAATCTAGATATATGTTGAATTAATTTTTGTATTATCAAATAATCTCATTAATGTAATGACTAATGAGTTAAAATTGTTTTAAGTCTTTCATAATTAATTTTATTCATTAAGTAGCATGCTACATTTTCTGATGAAAAGAAAGTTATTGTTATAACTATGAGGTTTTTAAGATGTTTTGTATTGTTTATATCACATAGAAATAATGCTTACCTTAACAGAATTTATTTAATTTTTTTACGATGACATGTATTTTTATTTTTTGTACGCAATAACACAGGGATAATAAAATATCATTGTAATTAAAAAGCACTTGAGTAACACAAATAGATTAAAAAATTAAATGTTTAAGTATAATATGAATCATAAATTTATTTGATTTTGATTACTTATTAAGTATTAACCTTTACTAGTTAGTGTTTGTTAAAAATATAGTTATTATTATTATTTTTGTTGTTGTTAAAGGTACCACAGATGACTAGTAAAAATGTAATTTCTAATGGATTTGAAGAAGAAATCAATTTAAAAGAAAACGATACTCCTTCAGTTTCTGAAGAAATTAATCAAGTGGAAGATACACCAAATGTGTCTACTAACGAAATGAACTTTGAAAATATTGAAAACGGTTTTATAAAAATATCTTTATCTGAGACTACTAAGGTTGGAGAAGGCATGAGCTCCTATGTTGCATATAGAATTGTTACTCGTACAAATATGACTATGTTTAAAACAAATAATATGGCAGTTCTTAGAAGGTTCAGTGATTTCTTAGGATTACATAATAAGCTGACTGAAAAATATTTAAGAAATGGGCGTCTCATACCCCCTGCTCCCCAAAAAAATATGTTAGGTATGAGCAGCATAAACAAATTGTGTTTTTGTGTGTATGAAATAAGATAAAATTAATCTAAGATTTTCAAATTGTCTATAGGTTCAACAAGAATTAAAATATCTGGAAACCAATCTGATCAAGCAACATCAGCAGAGTTCATAGAAAAAAGACGTTTGGCGTTAGAAAGATTTTTAAAAAGGATTGCTTTACATCCAATTCTTCGTAATGATAAAAGCTTTTGTGATTTCTTAGAACAAGGTATATTTTATATTCTAATTGTGGTTTATACATAATCATTTGTCTTTAATAAAACTGATTTAGATTGTGAACTTCCAAAAGCTACTAGTACATCTGCATTAAGTGGTGCTGGTGTCATGAGACTTTTTAATAAAGTTGGAGAAACTGTTAACAAAATCACTTACAAAATGGATGAAAACGAACCAGTAATTACTTTTATTCATTATTATTATTTATGAATTAATGAAATTTGTTTTTAGTGGTTTGAAGAAAAAGAAGTACAAATAGAAAATTTAGATTTGCAACTTCGCAATTTACATGGAGCTGTTGAAACATTAGTGATTAATCGTAAGGAATTAGCACATTCAAGTGGATCTTTTGCAAAATCAGCAGCAGTATTGAGTAACTGTGAAGAACATACTGGATTGTCACGTGCTTTATCACAACTTGCCGATGTATTTGAAAAGGTTAAATTTTAACCCACACTGTTTTATGATTTTTTCATATCAGTTAAATTATTGATCAATATTATTATAATAATACCTAATATTATTATTGCATGTAATTAACTATTTTAATTATTAACAAATTTTCCATCAACTAAAATTTTTTGGTCAACAATTAATAATGAAAAATATGTTACACTCACAACTAAATCATGATAATTGTTTTACACTTTTTTTAATTATATTTTATAGGTTGAATCTGTAAGAACTGAACAAGCCAATACAGATTTCTCTATTTTTTGTGAACTGTTAAAGGATTACATAGGCCTTATCGGAGCTGTAAAAGTATGTCATACTTTATTCAATTTGTGCTTATAATTAAAATTAAAAAAATTATTATTTATTCAATATTATTAAAATTATTTGTTTTAAATTTCTCTAGAATGTATTTCATGAACGAGTTAAAGTCTATCAAAACATGCAACATGCACAAATGATATTGACAAAAAAGCGGGAACAAAAAACCAAGCTAGAACTTACGGGGCGTTTAGACAAAGTCGGCTCCGTTACAAATGAAGTATCCGAGGTAAATTCCATAACAAATAATAATAATTGTAACTTATAATACTCAATAAACAATAATTATTGTTTTGTTTCTAGTGGGAAGCAAAATTATCTAGGTGTCAAGATGAATTTGATCAAATTTCTAAAACCATTAAAGTGGAATTTGAACAGTTTGAGATAAACCGAATCAAAGAGTTTAAGACAGTTATATCATCATACCTTGAAGAAATGATTAACCATCAAACTCTGGTAACATTTTCATTTTATATATTTTTAAAGTGATTACTGTGGTAGAACTCTGGCTCGTTAGTGGCTACTATGCTTCTTCTTTTTTTACTTAGATTTTCCACTATTGTTGATGCATTTAGTGCAAACTCCAAAGACCAAATATTAAATTAAAAATTACTACTTTTTAGTTGGAGTTTTTTAGGTTAAAAATTCCTTGTTTGATTATATGCTTTAAGAGGACGCCACACTCGCACATGTTGTCTCAGTCTTACAAACGCATAAACAACCAAATTTACATTCAGCAGCTCACGTTTTTTGCTATTAGCTTATAAATTAGAATGAATTGACCTATTATAAAACATGGTGGTTAGAACTTTATCTGTGTTTTTTGGAAGTTTTTTTACAATATTCAATTTTTAAGTGAGTTATAAGCATTCTTAATTTACATTTATTATACAAGCATGTCTCACTTAAAAACTGAATTATCGTAAAAATAACTTCCAACAAAACACAGATAAAGTTCTTACCACCAAGTTTCATAATAGATTGATTCAGTCTAATTTTTAAGCTAGTGGCATAAAACGTGAACTGATGAGCGTAAATTTGGTATGTACGCATTTGTAAAACGGAGACAACACATGTAGGTATGGCATCCTTTTAAGAGGATGTCAAGCACTATTGGTTTTCTCTCTCTCACTCGCAACATAACAAATTACGTTTGGTAGAACCAACCCTGAGTTATTACTTTTGATATTATAGTAAATTCACCTATCATCAAACTTTGAATTAAAACATCACTTATGTTTTACTTTGGCTATTTTAATTTGTATGTAAATTATTACAAATGCTAATAAATTGTTTAAAAATCAAAATATAGTAAAAATGCCAACGTAAAGATACAAATCCTCTTACCTTAAAGTCTGATAATAGGTGAATTTTCTCAAATATTTAAAGTAACAACACAGAGTTGGTTCTGCTAAACATAAATTTGCTATGTTGAGTGTCGGCAAGAAAGGAAACCCAATGGTGCTCTGATATCCTCTTAATTGATAAATGTCAAATACTACTCACCTCATCTCTATTATACAAAACCTATGAACTTGAAATTTAGATTAATGGTTCCTCTAGATCAGTGTTTCCCAACCTTTTCACTTCCACGGACCACTTCGACAATATTTTATAGGTCGCGGACCACCTCACTTTTACAATAACTAGGAACACCTTTTTTTTTTTGCTCTTTAACAAGAATACACAAAATTTATCGAAAAATGTTGATGGTCGTCAGCAACAACGATAAGATGATAACCGTACAATACGGTTCCTCATTAAGTCCTAATATTATTTATTTTTATTTTAAAAAAAAAAACTAATAATTTGTAATAGAAATCAAAGAAAAATTCCATGGTACCACAAACCACCTATTGGGAAACACTGCTCTAAATGTACTCACAACTCACACAACAATTTTGCTTTAGCAAACAGAACATTTTTTTTTCTTATATAAGGTATATGCTTGCCATTGATTACAAAAAATTAAATAGTTTTTGATTGGATATAAGTTTCAATATTGTGTTATATATTTTATGAAACATGGTATAAATATTGTTGGCTGGGATTTATTTGGAAAAACTTTGTTTTCCTAACAGGCAATTATATGACACTAGTTCTAGGTTTACCACACAGCTTTGGAAAATTGACTCCTTCGTAATTAAAAACTGATGTAATTTTAATTTTTAATTGATCTTTTTCTTTTATTTATCTTGCATATCACAAACTAAAAGTATTCAAATTTTGTATACACTGTGATTCTTAAACATACACAAATAAATGTAATATTGCATAAAAGACGAAACACACAGATACATTTGGCTGTTTGTCTGTCTGGGAAAGGCTTCAAAACTGATGAACTAATATTGAAGGGGTTTTCACAGGTGTTGTACTACCTGGTAAATAAAATAGTTTTTATGATTGGAAATAATTTTACACCTATAGTTTATATTAATTGTTCAAAACAACCCAAATTATGTTAAAAATCTGTGTAGATTACATTTAACAGAATTTAAGAAGGGGGAAATCTACGGGCATTTAATGAGTCAATACCGTGCAGAAACAGCTAATAATTTAATAGATTTTACCTTATATACCCTGTATATAATATTATTCAATTTTATCAAAAATCTAGTTTTTATGTTTTAAATCCTAATTAGTTCAAATGTAATATTGAAACTCCTTTTAAGCCCAAATTATATTTGAGTTTAAATATATTATATACTTTTATTTTTATACATTTATTTTCTCTTAGATCATAAAACACTGGCAAGCATTTATTCCTGAAGCTAAAGCCATAGCCTGACCCAACTCTAACGACCAATGTGAATTGGCTTCTAATAAACGTAAAGAACCAGTTCATATTTTAGAATTTGCTGGAAATATATTGGAAGCATATACAGAGTGATAAATTCAACATTCTTTACTCTAATTTGGTTATTTATTTTAGTGTTTATCATAATGTTTAGAGTTCATTATTTATCCCAAAATACTCATGTATTTCTCCAGTAAAATTATTATTTTTTTTTTTTAAATATTCTAATATATTAATTTATCTTTATTTTTATATTATCAATACATAAATACATATATATATGAATATAAATATACACATAAAATGTATATTTATATTAAAATAATTATTGATGTTTACCTATTTGCTATTAATTATTGTAAAACCAATTGTCTTTATTGTATTGTTGTTATTGGTATATTTCACGATCTTGTGTAATCACCTATTATAAATTACGGAAACAAATAAGTTGATACTAGTTATAAATTATTTATTGTTAAAATTATTATATATATACAACTACCAATTAAATCAGTCATCTATAAGTTTTGGAACTACTAGTCTTTTTTATTCTACATTCAACTATCTGTAAATTGTTTTCTACTTAATAAATAGTTATTTTATTTTTATGTACATGCGGATCTCAAAACCAAATTGTCTAGAGCAATTACCTAAATTAGAACCTTAGGAGAGAAATTATATTTTATTCTCAACATGACAACGCCAACTTTATATTATCCACTTAAATTAAGCAATTGGTATGATATACTTTTTGTTCTTGATATTATGGTTATTATAGGTATGAGCATACTTCACTCGCAAGATATACTAAGCAAAAAAATTGCTTTTTCTTCGGAAACAAAAAATTCAATGACAGGATAATAAACGAATTGTAAATATAAACATTTAGGTGAAGTCACTGATTAGAAAAACCTCCATTAAAATGACTTGAATAATCCCAAAGTTAACAGTTGACCGTTGCTCCGATAGCTGACTTATGTCAATATTTGCCCAAAACCTCATAGCAGATTATAGATTTAAAGAGTTCAATATATATTAAGTGAAATAAAAATTTAAATAAGGGTTAAATAGAGGAACAATTAACTGTGTAGTAGGCAGTAGGTCTTGGGAGTTGAGTGTAAATTAATATTAGTCATTGTTCATTAATCATTAACAATGATTCATTATTAATTTAACCATCGTTTGAGTGTCCCATTCGTTCAATGTTTGTGCACGATAGTAATGGATACCAAACAAACCAATAAACTTATAAACTGCTAATAGAAGATATGATAGGCAGAACTTTTTTTACCAACAAGTAATCGCATACCAATATATATATCTAATATACATCTAGCTGTTATAACCTTTTAGGTCAATACATATTAATGTATCAAAAAAATGTCCGAATAGGTGCCGGAGGAGGGGAATACCTATTTCTTAACTTTCCAGCGTTTTGATCGAGCTCAGCACTTTTATTAACATTTATAATAAAAAAAAAAATGAGTAAAAATATTTAAACATTTCAAATGTCTATAAACAGCTCAAAAAGTTCCAACAATTTTTTTAAACATACCATGTTTAAAAAATTGCCATTTTAAATATTTGATGAAAATTATAAGTACGTAGGTACTCCCTATTGTTGTTATTCATTCCTGAATTACTATTCATCAAAAAATGGTGTTGCATATGTATTCCCATTTTTCCGTAAATATATTTTTAGTTTTTCAGAGCTATTAAGTAATTAATTCTTTCCTTTTGACTCCCCGGATAAATGTGTATAATTAAATTGCTAAACTCAAAATCTAAAATATAGAAAAAGGCAACGAATCCCAAATAATAACTAGACACGGGCATCCGCAGAAACATAAACCATGGGGGTGGGCAAACTGCCAAAGTCAAGCCTCTGATAATGCAGCATATACAATTTTTTTTCTTTTACAAGTGATTAAACGATTAATATTATAATTATAAAAAATAGTGAGGATCCGTGGTCTCCCGACACCCCCCCTTATTAGTTTCCAAAACGCATAATATTGTGTGTTTGTTATTCGCACTATGTAGGTTGGTCATTTATCAAAAACACTCAAACAAGCCAATTAATAAGAATTTTAAGAAAAGACCACCGGGGGAGTTATCATACATATCTCCCTCCCCCCCTCAAAAAAAAGCCGCCCATTGAGGTTGGATATATATCATACACATTACACATACGTATAAAATATACATTATGTATATTTGTATGCGATATCGATTCCTCCAAAGTCCAAATCATATTTTGTATAAAGTATGTTTATAAAGCCTTATAAAGGGGAAAATAATATGAAAATCGGTAAAGACGGCGACGCCGCCGCCGCCTTACGTTCGCGCCACACAGCGATCGTGCAGGCGGTTGGTGTCTGGGCGCCAGGACGTTTCGGCGCCGGTTGAAGCGGCGCCTGAGGGGCGCTGTGTGTACGACGCCAAACACAATTATTATACACATTCGCTTGCGCACAGTGTATACTCGGCGGCGGCGGTTCCAATAATTATTATATTATATGCGCATAAATACCTCCTCCCGAGAATTTCATCTGGTCCGCCGTCGTTTCGTTTTCCGATAACGAGCCGTTATACGAACGAGCGAAATGATATAATAATTTAGTATGTACGCACTTAATATTTATAACTTATTAGGCACGGAATCTAAATATTCTATTAGAACTATAAGATTATCATTTATCATTAATGATTAACACACACGCATAGGTACGAGTTACGAATAAAGTAAAAATATGTTTTTTATGTACCTATCTATATTTGTTACAATATAGACGATACGTCGATGCCCATAATTTATTGTTTCAACATAGATAGGTACGATTTTTTTTTCTAACCGATTTTTATTGTAACCTTTTGTTTGTTGCCACAGAGCGCAAATCGACAATAAAAACAAAAAAAAAATGTTTAAATTCGATGATGACGAGAATAGTATGACAAAATATATTGTATACCTACTCGGCTACTCGTGTTATGTTAAGGCGACGGTCTATGTAAGGTGGAGGATGATTGATAGTGGACCAGATGGGGAGGGGCAGACTGACGGCTATAATTTTTTCATAGATTTCAGCGTTCTCCTTCATTGGATTAAGCAAGGAACGCTAGAAACGCGTCTCCCGAGGAATGTCTTTTGAATGGTATGTTCGGATTTTGTTTCCATTTATTTATAGCTAAGTAGGTAGGTAAAGGATATTTTTTCCCAGGAAACGGTTATCGTCAACGACAGTCGATACGATACCAATAATAATAGTTACCATAGCTTCATGCATAGTTATCGCCTTGTCAAACATAGGTACCTACCTATTTTATTATAATAAAACTTAATTAATACTATTACTTGGAAAATGGGTTATCTTTAATGACGATCAATGATGGTACCTACGAAATACGAGATAACACCTTAATGATATTATTATGTTTTCAAAACTTTACTATTAGACGAGATCGTGGAACCAATTTCGTGTGGATTCAGGGGCAACACACTTCGCAATATTATGACATGAACCAAGTGCGACCGAACCCTATGGCCCTATTTACCAGACACCTGTAGGTACCTCGTACCTATATAGTTTAAAGTAATATGCAGGGAAACACTATCGATCTACCAGTTATTCCTGTAATATCTATATTTCCACAACCACACGAACATCTGGAACAAATTAAAGTATCCCATATTATAGGCAACAACCTATAAACATTGAGGATTGGGCTTCCCAACCTGGTAAACACCAAAAACAGTACCTATTTGAATTCGTAAGCAAATAAAACCATATTTTAATAAATCACATAACTAAATTCAATATACTATGCTTGCACTGACGTCGAAAAATATGACCTATACGGCTATACAGAGTGTAGCAAAAGTCGGTTCCTCAATTTATTTATTTTTTAATAAGCAGTTTATCGATAACAAGACAGCGGGAACCGACTTGCCGCTCTCTGTATACATATAGTTGTGGCACTGGTTTACTTTGTCACACGATCTATAAAATATTATAACTTATAACCACGATTACCTATCTATAAATTTAGATAACCGTGCTTGTAACAAATACACATATATTACGAAGTTTGACTTGAAAAATAAATAGTTGAGTTATACTAACTCTGATGACACAAAAACAAATTTCATTCGTTTTTCCTAGTTAGTTAATATACATTAGGTTAGCCTTAGGTCTAATCTGACAGTGGGGACTTAACACGCCACACCCTATTTATCAAATACATAAGCTACCATGCACCATCAAACATTTAATAACTTATTAACTTAAAGTAACTACCTAGGTACTTACTTTTTAAGTTTTAACCATAAGCGTGCGAGTAGGTGGTTGGTTTTTTTCTAGAGGCAATTAAGTACCTTACACTGGAATATTTTTAATGGATCAACAATAAATAGCATAATTTTAAATATTTTAATTGAGTATTATAGTTATTTAAAATGTAGGTAAATTCCATATGCCTTATAATATGGATATTTTTTGTCTGTAACATCTAAAAACCAGTCCCAAATAATTATATTATAACAAGAAACGTCATAGTGTACAAGCTGCAGACACACAGGAGACGTCTATCGGTTCAACGGAACCAACAAAATACTATAATTCAATTTAATATTGCAAACGAATATTTTTGATTAATTTTCAACCCCACAAATCAGAAGACTTTTTTTAAATAAATAAAACATTGCCTTTTAAGACAATAATTAATATTCTTCAGTCTTCTCGTTGTTATCGTTCATTGTTACAATATTTTGTGGTAGTCGGGGGGCGGATATATCTGCAACCGCGGTTACTGGTTACTCGTATAATATTATTATCACCTTATGGTTTAGACCAAAATATTAAATGTAATTATTACATAATTACCGTGTACACCACAGACCGCATCAGATATGGAAACTTTTAACATAAAAGTAGTGGGGGTACACTAAAATATCTAAACATTTTAGTTGCGAGGTACTCACTACTCAGTCCCCCTGCATCTCACCCCCTCCACGTCTAGCACTGCATGCTGCATATTATATACATATTATGTAGTTACGGTAATATTATAATCATCTCGCCGTCCAGCGAACCGTACACTCACAGTTGTTACATTATTATATTAAATATTTCTACACCCGTGAAGGTACAAAGTGAGAAAAAAATCAAACTCGATCAGAACACATAATAATTTATACCTGGGTATCTATTATATATATTATTATTATGTTCGCCGTCATAATATTGTCGGAGTTTAACGCATGCGCACTACTGGTCGCTGCAATACGTCGAAAAATAATATTACAATATTACTGAGCGGCGACCACGGTCATCACCTTTACACACGCACGCACGCATTAAATGTATTAAATGTACGACACAATATAACATTACGAACGGTCACAGACACTCACTCGCGCGTCGTCGCATTACGTTAATCATGGTACTTAGACCCAAGTGTATACCCGGTGTTTGTCAGGAACGAGTTCCAAAAGGAACGAATTCCTTTTCATAAAAAAAAAGGACTAGAAAATGAACGAGTTCTTTTTCAAGGAAAAATGACTGTATACATTTTTCGTTCCTACCGAGTTCCAATCCACACAAATATGTAAATCATTCAAATGAAAATATTTTTTTTCTTAGTGTGTATATATTGCCAATCAGTAGTGATCGTTATCCGAGTATCGAAGTTAATCGTATGAAATAATATTAATTTATATCGTTTAAAAAATAATAAATATAGATCAATAAAAGAAAAAAAATCGATTCAATATTATATTCTTAAATCAAATAGTAAATTATAAATGTACTTGAGAGTATGTTTAATTGTAATTAAAAGGTTAAGTGCCTAAGTATATACATGAAAAAAAACATTGATGATTAAATAAGAATTTTTATTTTATTTGGAACTAAAAAAGGAACTCGTTCGTATTCCAATGAAACGACAAAGGAACGAATTCCTTTTTATAAGGAACTTGCCAAACACTGAGTATGCCCAATACCATTGATTTTATAATAGTATATTATAAAATCAATGCCAATACCAATGTAATATAATATAACTATATAAGCTATAAATATCAAAACACACCGACTGTGTAGGCCTAAACACCGCAGACAACTGGGCGGAAGTCGTTTCGAATATAATAATAATATATTATAATGTACCTCATAATTAAGTGAAAATGCCATAATAAATGTTGTGGTTGTGCGTAGGTATGTTTATGATGTTTTACAAAATTATCAAAAAGCAGAATATCCTTAAAAAAAACCTATTCTATTACTTTTTTTATTTTATTTTTACCATGTTATATTTTATTTTATCTAAAAAAACATGGTTTTCGAAAAAATGTTTACGTTTTCTAATTACAGTGACTGTTTGTAAACACTGTGATTTGTGATCATACAATATTCTTTATTATAACTCTTTTTTTTTTTTGCGACGTCTGCATGTATATAGAACATAGCAGGTAAGTGAATCATAAAGGGCGGCACCATTGCAAGGCAGAACCGGGAAATCGGGTGGCAAATTTGCCATGCTGCAGACATATACATTTCGTTATTCAGGTCGCTTAGATCGGACGAAAGAAGAAAGATAATAGAAATATTTGAACCGACGAGACGGTTTGTTCGAGATTCATTCGCTCGTATATATTCCATATTCGACCAAATGTTATGGCATATATATTATTTTGTATTCTCTTATACAGTTACACCTATACCCCTAAGGTACGGACGCCACGAGACGATGCATATATGGGTACGTAGGTACACCCCAATAAGAATAATTGACGTTTCGATGTGTAGTTTGTATTGGGGTTGTAAATTCCGTCGAAATTAATAGTCATATATATATATATATATATACATATATATGGTTTCCAGCATATACGAGTATATTATTATGTATTATTCTACCATGGAAGTACGATTGTTGAATACTTGAATGGACCGCCGACGGCGGGGTGTAGTGACCGAGTGTTTTTACCTTTGCAGGGTAGTTTTTAAACGAAGCACCCTCTCCCTCACGTTCTGTTTACGAGAAAACGTTCTATATATGCGCACGCACACTGCAGAGAGCTTGTTGTTTCTATAAAATATGAAGATGGGATTCAACGATAGGTATATTTTTTTACAATAATAATTGTAGTCCCATTGTACAATGCGTATCTAATGTGACATGTTATATGGAAAAAAATTGCTGTTTCTGCTGCAAGACTATATATGTTATACATCCGAATAACGAACGAATGCAGGTATCAAACTAAAACGAGTGAAAAAAAAAACTATTACATAGTATTTGGGGAAAAAAATACTGGAGAGATTGTTATTTGTCCTTGACACGAACTGCATTTATCAATATCAAGATGGATATAGGTAATACACCTCATGATAAAGTGATAGTAGGTACCTACTAAATATTATCTGCAGCGCTGCTGTAAAATACAGTAATATTATATAGTTTGCCGTCGAAATATTATTATGAGAATGTACGCCAAGATATTGTATTGTTGAACAACTCATATATGTGCTGCCTATTACCTGCCTACTTACTGCGGCGTATAATATTATGTAAAATTGTAAAAAATGTTCAGGTGCATCCCTATAAATCTATAATAGACCAATTTTCGGCACATAAACTAAAGGTATAAACTCAGTCTTTGCGTGTAATTAGAAATGTATTGATTATTATAAAATATATTGTTATTTATATATAACTTCCTACACTTAATATACCCACATACCCACGTGGGTTGTGTCCGTCTAACCAAGACCAAATAATCCGACGCAAAAATACTTTTATTACTTGTTTTAAAAATAATGTATCAAAAAAACCCAAAGCGTGCTACCCTAAATAATATTCTTATACCTTCAAATCTACAACAGACTATAATGGATTATTCTGATCCATTTGACCACTTGGCGACCTTAAAGGATGCATCTGTATCTGTGTCTCTGTGTGTATCGATACAGGTGAAATGTACCTATACTGTGCAGCAATTAGCGAATGCACATAATAATATTATACATCCATCACCAATGCAGTGTCTACGCACGGCAGGAAATAACTTTCTACATTAAATTATATATTTTTTTTACAATACATATTGCATTATTACTACAATACGTATTTTTGTGGTTGGGTCATTTGGGGGGGGGGGGCTGTCAAGATGATAATTTGATAATTGATGAACTAGAATTATTGCATATAAGCTTAATATGCTGGTGCCGAGAGCGGCAAGAGCATATTATAAAATTTTAGACTTTTGCAGAAACTTCACACAATATATTTTACAATTTTATTTTAATACACGTGCTCACGTCCAACATAATAATACGTTCACAGAAGGCATTTTTACATTTTTCTGAAATTTCGGAGAAGGCTGCAACCCTGCACCACGCCTGGCTACACCTCTGAGACAATACGAAGTTATTATGTGGCCACATGAGGTACCCATTGAAAATAAATCGTCGCCACGTGAAGAATAGTGGCGTGTGGTGCGTGTCCGTTCCGAGAAATCATTCCAAAGGAGTCTCGGATTATGTTTAAAAATTTAAAATGTGGTTAGAGGCAAGAGCGTATTGCAATTAGCGGATACTATAATAATATTATATGATGTACCGAATGGCTAGTCTATTCAGTACGGGAGGGATATTAATAATATTTATAATATCATGTAATACGTTTGGGTGCAATGGGCGCATATAACTCTGAGCCTATTACTAGACATTCTAGCATTACTTATAACTTATAAGACACCACGAGGTTGGCTCAATAGTCAATAGTATTCCAAAAGTATGTGTGTACTTTTATTAGTAATTTTTACTTTTTAGTATATACTACTAATATTCATACTCAATACTTATATACTCATAACTCATAAGTCATAAGAGTTGAGATAATAGGTAGGTGATATTTTATTTTTATGTGGTTAATTTTATTTTGGTTGCCCCATAAGGTAGGAAAATTGGGTAATCGGAAAAAAAAGTCCCGGTAAAAAAAGTCCCAGAAAAAAAAGTCCCGGTAAAAAAGTCCCGATAAAAAAAGTCCCACACTAGGAAAAAAAAGTCCCGAAAAAAAAATAT
Source organism: Myzus persicae (assembly GCF_001856785.1). Classification (NCBI taxonomy): domain Eukaryota; kingdom Metazoa; phylum Arthropoda; class Insecta; order Hemiptera; family Aphididae; genus Myzus; species Myzus persicae. The sequence goes on from NW_019104252.1 coordinate 38,192, forward strand.
TATTCTTGTAGGTACTTGTACAGTTCTATAGTAAGTTGTGCTTTGTATTTTAATGTGTAACTGTGTAAGTGTAATGAATAAAATGCTTGTACATATATATGCCTCCAGATGCAGAAGACCTTTTAACTTATTTTGATTCTTATTATGTAAATGGTACCTATAGGCGTGTAGGTTCAGCTTCTACCTTGCATTTTAGAAAAATTCCACCCATATTTTCACCTGCCTCGTGGAATGTACATAATGCCACTTTAGTAGGGGGCATCGAACAAACAATATGACTGAAGGATGGAATAACCGATTTTCAAAGTTATGTGCACATAAACATCCAACTATTTGGAAACTAATTAGGAAAATAAAAATGGAAATTTCCGCAGATGAAGCGAAATTAGCTTTAGGTGCTATAGGAGATTCAAAAACTGTTAAAAAACTAGGGCAAACTCGGACAGTAGAAAAACGGCTGCAAAATTTATGTATACAAATACAAGCGGGCAATATCGGTGTTTTAGATTTTTTAACAGCCGTAAGTCATAATATAAGAAAGAGGTGTACCTAATTATAATATTAAATTTTTATAGCATTATTATTATAATTATATTGGTACTTTAATTGTATTATTTTTATTTACTTTTATTTGACTTACTTATTATTGACTATTTATTATTGTAATAAATTGTAAGTAATTAACATCTTTTATGATATTATATGACTTTGTATGTATTTATATATTCATCGGGACTTTTTTTTCCTAGTGTGGGACTTTTTTTACCGGGACTTTTTTTTCCGCGATTCGGAAAATTGGTACCTATTTTAGTTCTACCCGAGATATTACGAAAGACACCTATTACATCGGCCATCGTTATTCGCATTATGGATTTTATTACCAATTTGAGAGGCAAATATTAATAATAATGAAACTATCTGAACTAGATAACAGGTGAGTTATGTGAATGTTTTTCAAGCGGAGATATTTCAAAATTATTAAGTGTCAATAAAAATAATATATAAGTCAAGTTCAGATTTCTGTTATTGTTTTAAAATTTTATAATATAATTATGTATTTGTACAACAGTTGGTCATGAGTTATATTTATAATATATGCATATTTTAAGCAGGGCTTTTCAGAGGTGGTGGAGGGGGGCAGCTGGACCATTTTGTCCTAGGCCATATTTTAGGAAAATACCAGTATTTAGAGACTCCCTAAAAATTTCAGTTGGACAAATTGTTTTTAAAAACAATTTTAATGTCAATCAGAAGGTAATGCACATGATTAGGATAACTCGGCTTATTAGAACCTATAATTTTTAAAATCTTTTTTGCTTTATGCAATTTCAATGTTACAATTTTATTGCGTCTGTAAATTGTAATATTATATTATATAAATAGGCTACGTTTTTAGTTATCTTAAATGATAACAATATTGTCATATTTCATTATTGTCACGGTTCCTGAGTGCGAGGAACAATGATAAAATATTAAAATATATTATAATATCCTAATTTCTTCGTATAAATTCGTTTGTACTAATGATGACTTCAGTCCATATAGTTACCTATACTTAGTTCAATATTTTCGTTATTTGTTGTTTAATATCGTAATATGAATATTTTTAAATTTTTTTTTTTAACCTTCATAAATTACATAAAATACAAAAACATAGTTAGTACACATGATTATCTATCTCTTTTCATCTAATGACTTGTGTTAGAGGTGGAGAGTAATAGATTAACAATAATTAAGAACACAAATTGTATAGTCGTCACAATTATTTTAATCGGCACTAAGACTTTAAGTTACATTAACACCGGCTGCCATGCATTTGAATGATCTTAGTTGGTCATATTTGCCAATATTTTGCAAATCTCAGTGGATATTGTTTAATATATCATAATATATTCATATCGTGCTATGATCGAGAGGCCTCCGCATAGATATGCCCTTAGCCCTGAAAAACTTTGAGATGACTTTGATTTTACACGTCGTTCAGCAGTCATTTTGGAAAGGACAAAACATTAATACTTTGTCTTCATAATAATAAATACATAAATAAATAACTACAAGTAAGTGCATTGTACAGCACACGTATGGGGGTTCCAGGGTTGTACAATATTTAATATTTTCATGAATTAATACAATTTGAGTTGAGCGAGTTGGATATAGATTTCGTCATGCGTATTATTCTCATCTACACCTATAATCGTAATAATACGAGTATGTTCAAACATACAATACTTAACCCCAAATGAATCAAATTGTACGCATTATGGTTTTTTCATAACTTTACTTATTCATTGTATTGGCATCGTCCATTGGTCCGTTAATAAGCCCAAAAGGTACCTATGCCCAATAATACAAATAGAACTTGGAAAAATAGGGGCGCCAAAGAACACCCTGCCACCCACCAACGGCGCCCCTCCAACAACGACAATAGCAATGATTAGTTTAAAAACAACTTCAACAACAACAATAATAATATCCAATATTGTTTGTGTACTTCGCACCGCAGCAGCAACACACACACACACACACACACACACACACACACACACACACACACACACACACACACACACACACACACACACACACAAAGCATTACAGCAACAGGGCCCCGTGGGCCGGTGGGGGGGCTTCCGCACGTTGTCGTTAACGTGTGCCGCGTGAGTGTGCGTGCGCGCGCGTATTTACATGTGATCCACGGCGGTCTCGAGGCGCACGCGGACGATGGCGAAGTGTACGTGTCGAGGTAAGTGGTAAGGGTAACCCGCACGGCACACGTACGACGGCCGTCTCGCAATGGCCGCCCGACGCGCGCACGCACGCACACGATCCGCCGACGTACACGCAAGCGCACTGCGACACGCGTACGCACGCGTTACCCAAACGTTACGTCTTACGTGTGGGCGCTAGCGCGTGCGTTCGAATACCGTAAGCACGTCGTCGTACATTATATTATTAATATCGCACGTTCGTACCGTCGTCCGCAGTACCAGATAAAATAATATTATAATAAGACAACAAGTCCGTTCCGTCAGGCGCACGTAGTGTTGTTGCGCGGAGCGCGGATCGACCGAGGAAAATAGAAAAGCGCACTGCCTGGCGGACGATGCCGCCAACGCGATCCGTTATCACGCAGCCCGTTATCAGCGCGTGAAACAACGTTTTAATTTAAAAAAAAAAAAATTTCCTCCGACTTCGGCGGCGCGCGTCTCAAATTTACCACCGACGGCCCCGTTTCCCGCGACGTGCGCGCGTGTGCCCCAGAGCACAGTAAGGACGTACCGTATCGCATTGCCGCCGCCGCCGCTGCGCGCCCGCCGAACGCCGCCGCGCGCACGACGACGACGACCACCACACGATGCCGTCGCACATGAACTGTTGTTTCAACAAATGTACCAACTCGAGTCGGAGCACGCAGAACCTGTCGTTTCACAAGTTCCCGACCAACGAGAGCCTGTGAGCATATTTCGACGACTTCGGCCGTCCGTCCCTCTAACGCGGTGTACTTGACTTTTTTTTTTTCGACCTCACTTTTCCCAGGTGTAAACAATGGGTCGAACTGTGTCAGAACGACAAAGTCATCCAGAAGTTCAAGAACCACGGTTCCAGCCAGGTGTCAAAGAGTTTCAGAATATGTTCCGAACACTTCAAGCGGGAAGACTACGTTTTGTGGACGTCGAAAAAAAAGTCAGTACCTATACCTCCCTACTTATATAATAACACGTCTATATTATTATTATTATTACTATTATCATTATCATCATCGTCATCATCATCATTTTAAGTGTCCATCGGTGACCGATGGTAGTTCACTATTAACTTAGTTTTATCTCTGATGTTGTTTCTTTCGTTGTCGTCAGGGTGTTGCACAAAGGATCCATTCCGACAGGGCAGCAGCTGATAAGTCCAAAAACAACACACACGAACATTACCAATTGGAGTGATATGAGTATGTTGACACATGAAAGTGCGTGTCTGTTGTTTGCCGATTATTAATAGTTTTGTGTCTTTTGCTTTTTAGTCACGGAGGAAGACGAGGCAGCCGCCACCCACGCTGCGAGCTGGAGTCCACGCGGAACCCCAAATTTTGATCTATCTGGCTCAGGTAAGTTAGAGTGATAGAATTTTACATCAATGTCCTAATTAATTAATAGTTGTGTATTTTCTAGTACCTGAGCAGGGTAAGTAAAAGAACGATTAAATCCAGGGTGGAGTCCTTACAAAACTCCATGTTCTCAACTAAGCAGTCCAGATAAATAGATCATAATATTATGTTAAATTGTACCATTTTAATGAAAAGAAGCGCAGACTTTGTTAGCTTATCAAACGGTTACATTTTTTAAAAATAATTTGGAAAACTATTTCAATTTTTTTGCTCTTTGAATTTAAAAATTATCTTAAAAAGCCTCGGGGTGTTATTTTATACATTTTAGTTGTTAATGGTTTATAATTTTAAAATTTTTATCAAATCAAAATGTTTTTTCTTATAAATGTTCAATTATCAAATTAATAAGCAGTTAAAGCAAAAAAAATATTTTTTTTACGTATAAATGGATATGGTAGTGATTTAAATCTAAACGATTTATCTTAAAGTCACTTACAAATTTTAAAAATAATCAGGAAATGTTTTGTAAATGCTTTGACTAAGTCTAGCACCTCATACACATTACAATATTAGTGGCGCTTAGTTATTATAAAAGTTATTTGTAAATAATTTTAGATTTTAATTCAAAGACAAATGGCTATTTTTTAAGAGTTGTACGAGTACATTTTGTAACATGTTGAGATTAATAAATGGTGTGTATTCTGTTTACACTTTTTTCCACTCTTTTATAAAAATGCCTATATACATGTCATAATGTTTATATTAAAAATATTTATATACCATACAGTAAACACATTGTATGTGTATGAATGCATGTATATAATGCAACTGTGCATATTAATGTATAAGCATTTAGATTTATGGTTATGATTATAATATAATTAATATATAATAATTTTAATTAAACAAACCGTTTTATTGTTAATACTACATGGCTTCAACCATGGTTGTTGTGCAAAATTATGCTTTTATTAAAATAGTTGAAAGCAGTGTACTTTTATATGAATATTAGTTCTTAACTTTTTTTTTACTATACTTAAACCCTAACAAATACTAAAATTATTTGTACTTGAGTTATTTTTCTTACTCGTACGACTCTTTTGTTTATTATGATTATTTTTTTTTTTTTTTTTAGCTTTATCGATCATTTGGTAATAATTTCAAAAGATATTGTTCATCATACAATTGCTCCATTAATTATTATTGTTTCACTGTAAGAGGATAATCAATTCTTTGTTGATTATAGAATCTATACTTAAATTAGAAGACAACTTCTTAGAAAAAAAATTGTATTAAGTGATTTAAATATTACTTAAATTTTTATGAACATTATATTATAATAAATTGTAAAATGTGAGCATTCTTGTACTCGTGAAAAATCATTATTAAATATTTTTTTAAGTTATTACTTAATTTAGTGTGTTATTATAATGTAAGATGTACACTTGGCTAAAAACCAAAACTGCCTTTTTAATAGAATTTTGTAAGTCTTCAGTTGTTCAATTTTATCAGGAAAAGAGACATCAGCATTTGAAATTAATCAGTATCAAAACTCAATTGATAATATTATTGTGTGTTATCGAAGATATTAAAAAGTATAACATTAATTTTTGTAAAACTTAAACGGAGTGCAGCGTATTATTGTTGTTTTTTTGTATAATTATTGTTTTTTTTTTTAATAATTATTGATATTTAGATTGGTAAAGGGTGTATATAATATTTTATTAATTTTAAAATAACGGGCCTTATTGTTTTCTGAATAAATTAATTTACACAAAAAAAGAAAAAGAATTGAAACACCATAAAATTAATCCTAATGTATGTGACATAACTTCCATTTTGTTTTTACTTTTAAAAAATATTTGGATATAAAAAACAAAATGTCTAGCATAATATAATTTATACTACATGGTTTATTTTATTAACACTGACCATTCATGTTTTGTTAAAAAAGTGCTTTTACATAGTTACAGTGATTGTAAATCTTCATTTTCAATAAAAAAAAGTTATGTTATAAGTTATAATTTTTTCCCCATATTTTATAATATAGTAAACCAGGCTTTAATTATGTGAAAACGTGCACTGACAATATTCATTAATGAATGATAAGTGTTAAAAAAAAATTGCCCCGTATGTATAAATAATTCATATTCAATTGAAAATATAGTATTTTTATTTTGTCTGTCATTAAAAATGTAATAAAAGTACAATATTTCTACTTAATCGCCTTTAATTTATTGACTAATTCTCAATTGCTCACTAAGTCATTAAATATGTATTATAAATGCTAGTGTGTAGTTTTGTATACATCATAAATAGAAATGCATTAAATTTATAAAATGTATTTAACTCCTTTGTGACATTTAATGTGAAACAAAAAGTCAAGGAACTCACTCTGCTGTATCGTACTATCATAGGGTCAAAATATACTTGTCATTGGGTATTTAATTATGTATTAATATAACCATGTTTAATTTATTTTTCTTATATTAAGGCCTAAGCAGCCCAGTGCTAGTTTTTCAAATTTCTATCAAATTTGAAAATTATATTTAATACTTTCGTTACACAAAGCGCCTTAATAAGGTAGCTTGAACTAATGTTTGCTAAAAATAAATCACATTTATTATTAATAATTATTTCAATTTTATTTTATATGATTTAACTATCTATTATTAACTTATGAATCAACATAGATGTATCATTAAATGGTGTGAATAAGTTAGTGGTATAAATAACATACAACTAATCTTGAAAATGTCATTGTTTATAGTAAAATAGCGATACACTTGTTAGTAATGCAAAATAAGGTATATATAGTACTTACCTATCAAAAAATGTCAAGTCCTTATATTCTAATTAAGAATAATATTTAATTATAACAGATTAACTATAATGGTTTTTTTTTAAATTTAAATAACTTGAAATGTGTAAAATACTAAAATAGTTGTTAATCTGTATTATTGAGATTTTATAAACTTCCAAAGCTTTTTCCCTGAGCCCAAAAATGTTTAACAGCACTAAAAAAAAATTTAAGACAATGTGTTAATTTAGAATGCCTATAAATACATCAAAATTACCTAGTTTAAATATTTGAAAAAATCGTATTGTGTATACAAAATTATAATTAAATTCATAATGAAATGTTTTTAAGTTCAATATTCGTTGAATAATGATAAAATTACAAAAATCGATACTGATAAATTTCTCATAAGAATATATATTATGTGGCTTCACACTACATTTTTTTCAAAAGTGGATATGATTAATTAAAAATAAAATAAAAATTATATTCACATAATATATAAAGGTACATTAAATCATAAATGTTTGAGTTTCTTATTAGTTTCCGAAACTCCAATAAGTTTATTTCCATAAAAAATATAACAAGTAATAATGAACTCCTAGATCAAGTTAAAAATGATGGATCTTCTCAAAAGCCAATGGCTGTGGTAGATGAGAGAGTTTATATTATCATTAATTTAAAATCTATTGAATTCTTGTATTTAATTGTCAAACCTTAGATGTTAAAATTAAAATTTTATAAGTTTGTAATCAGAAAATAATTTGCAAATTTCCGTGATTTTAATAGATTTCATAAAACATTGTACTTTAATCGCTTAAAAAAAAAGTATATATGAGACTATTTTTGATACTTTTAAGTGTGGTAAAAACCAGGGCTTAAAACCGTTCTCAATAAAGTCGGTAATCGGCTCCGGTAGGAGCCGAAAATTTTTGAAAACCGGTAACCGGTTATCGTTTTACTTTGATATTTTGGTAACCGGTAACCGTTTCTTTAAAGATATTTCAAACACTATGATAACCGTTAATCGTTTAAAAACCGTTGACCTACCTTGGATAACATATCCAAGTGTTTTTTACTCAGAAACACAATTGTATCATACATAAATCGAATATTTCAAATTTCTATAAATAGCTCAAGAAGAAAAAATTTACATTGAGACGAGAAAACCTCGTATATTGATATAATTAATATTTGGTGAAACATTCAAGTTCCACAGTTTTTAATTTTTTCAATAAAATTACGGAATAAAAACAAAATATATTTTGTTGAAAACTGATACTTGTAAAAATGCTCTACAATTATTGTTTTTGTTGTTCCCGATTATTTACTTGATACCAGAAATCACCCACAAAAGTAATAACTATTAATCGAGTTGGAGTTGTACTGTTCCAAACGGTGTCGATAGACAAAAAGAAACACATCATTGCAAAGACAATCACTCCGCTCAGAATCTAAAAAAAAATAATAATAATACATCTCTACTCTTTAACTTTGTTTAGTTTTTACCGTTCTAGCCCCCAGGGATGTGGGATGCACTTAAAATTTATTATTATCTTATCCTTACCTATTATAGAACAATACGGATGGAGGTATATGCTTCTTTTCGAAGTTTCGTTATTTAAATGGAAACATACATGTTTGGGTAGGTAAGTCTTGTAAAATAATGTATAATATATTTGAGACAGCATAAAAATAAATCTTGATACAAAAATAATAAAAATAATTACATTTTAAAATGTTTACGAACTGTGTTTATAACAATATATTTAATAAAATATAGTACGTGTGTTATTATACATACAACAAAATAATTGATTATTATCTTTTTTTAATTAAAATAAAAACGTTGATCAATTAGATGTATATATATATATATGTATAATTATAATATAGATAATAATTAATAATAATGAATAATGGTAATGTATAATTAATTAGCTTTGGAGGGAAACGTTAACATTGTCTACTTAAACTAAATAATAATTGTATTGTACATCAATCTATAAAAATCTTAATTAAAAAGGAAAAAATACTGTTAAAAACCAAAACTTAGTTTAACAATAGTTTTAGTATAATATTTATAAATGTTAACAGCTTTTCACTGTAATAACACAAATTTCTTAAAAAAAAAAAAACAATTTTGAATAATATTATGTACAAAATAACATTTAAAATTAAATTCATAATCCATTAAATTCGTAATTTAAAGACTAGTATAAAAAAAATATAAATATTTTTAACCTTTACCTTTTTAAAATTTTTTTTTCAATACAAATATTATCACGTTGTATGAAAAAAAAATGTTAACATAAAACATATTGTATACATAAAAAATAATTAATAACAACAATTCGTACTATACCTTGGCTTGTTTAAAATTAAAATCACACAATTTCAACAGTTGTTGAAGTAGGTAACTCGATAAAATAAACTAATCAAAAATATTGTATAATCTATAAACACGGTTTTAACAGTATCATCAACCCGTACCTGTCTATAACACGACCTTTGTGCGTATGTCGAGTACTATTATTGGAGTTTTGGCATAGACGATACCGCATAATTCAATATAAATAACAAATTTATAAACATCACAATAAATGTCTACACGCAAATTTAAATACAAATAGTAGCTTGTTAATTGTTTACTTTAAATTTATGTTTTATTTTAAAATATGTTATCGATTATGACTAGATAAATTACTCCGTCATGAATTTACTGCGTAGCTGGGTAAGGCCTCTTGTCCCTTTTCGATCGGACGCTTTTTCGATTGGTCCGCCTGTTGATTGCCACTGGAAGTCGTTTCCGGGCCTTCAGCTACACCTATAATTTCAGGTAAGTACAAGTGTAATGAGTTATCACATCAGTTATCAACCATTGGGTCGGTATCCGGTATACGGTTAGCTATGCGTTAAAATTAAAATCATATTATATTAAAATAACTCACTTAGTCTTGGGCGTCCGCCGTAGGGCAAACTGATGACCGCGATGAACGCCAAAAACGACGGAATCGTCCAATTGAGGACCATTACGTCGCGATAGTAATTCGGACACGACTCGCAATGCCTATAGGTATATAATAAGAGGTTAGTGGTAATCGGTATACATCATATTATATATCTAAACTACGGTTTCCGGGACTTACAAAGACTGGACGGCCATGACTACGGCCCCGTTGCATACTTTGTCGGTGAAGCTCATCAGGCCAAATGTGAACGCGCCCCTGTGCGTTCTGTCACCGATAAAATCGGTGGTCAGTGCTTGACTAGTGACCAACACCACCGAACAAGCAATACCTACAAATATCACAACACGAAGACACACGTCAAAAACGACAACTGATAAGTAGGTATTATAGTATTATTAATATTATTATTATTATTATTATTATTGCTAAAGTATAAATTTCTCGGACGTATATTATAGTTGGGACCCGTGGACCAAAATTTACACAAAATTAGATCCGGAAAATAGCCAAATAAGCCCGAAAAACATTTTCCTCCCCATTTTACTGACTTAGGGCTGTCACAATAAAATGTCGAACAATTATAGTTTAGTATCAAATGCCAATAATTAATATAATTATTATTGACTCAATATAAGCAGGTACATATGTATTTTATTACCTACCTATGTGTATTGCAGTTTAATTTTTTTATTATTCGTTATTATTATTACTGTCAAATAAATCGCTACCGAGTACCGAGGATTTATTTTTGTACTAGCTGTCCCATTCGGCGTTGCCCGTGCCAAAGATTTGTTTTTTTTTTATAAAAATATATTTTGTAAATAAATGTATATGCTATATATTTCTATTAACTATGTATAAAAGTAGTACATATAATAATATGTAACTAATGGCAACCATCTTTTATCGTGAGCTGAAAAAAAATGCATGTCTGAGGCGTGATCTACCCTTAGGCTCCTTATAGGGTTTGATAAAATAATCTACCACCTATCAAGTCTCGAGGCGTCTAAATTGATATAACTTTTATTAAAAACGGTCCAATAGTTTTTGCTTCTATTAACTTCTTAAAAGCCCTCATACATTTTTAGCTGTATGACCTGTCTTCATCCGTGAAAAAATATAATGCGCTATATACTCAGTAAAATAGTATAAGATAGTATATAGAAGATATAGGTGTATCTTGGTTTGACGGTAGGTACTTCAGTTCACGGGAAAATCGGCGTCGGTAATGCAAATTATGTGAACTAATTCGACCGATATGAACAATATTCGCCTAAGGCCAATCGGATTTATATTATATATTTATAGCATTTGGTATAAATAATCGAATGTGGCAAACTACTCTTTAAACTTTCTGATCATATCTAAGGACGACAGCTTAAAATTTTCACAAAATCGATAGTTGAAAAATAATTTCTTAGTATCTATATAATATACATACATAAACTTCAAACATTTATTCAACTCTCATATATTTTGTTTTAGGATATAATTTACTTTATTCGAGGCCCTTATTAAAATCATACTTATTTCATATCGTTAGTAATAAATGACTTAGATAAGAATATAAGATAATCATAGGAAAATCCAATATCAATAAGCTGTTAAATTGGACGGAATTCAGCCATTCATTCTTTCCAAATCTGGGACTAATCTGTATAACTATCGTCTCTTAATTGTCGGCTGCAACACGATCACCGCAAGATCACAAAATTGAAAACCGTGTAGATTTTAATAACCATCCATTTGTATATCTACATACACGGTTCCACACGGTTTTAAATTCACCATTGCCATACCGAAAGTACCATAGCTCAGTAGGTACTCGATATTTCTCCTCTGCAAAGAAAATCTATGGATCATAAATATTAAATATATTATTGCTAACAAGCATAACAACGGAAACCTTACGAAAAATCGGTCAGAAATATTTAATTGTGTATCCACTATCTAGCCCAAAAACATATTCATGTTAAGACATGTAAAATAAACATATTATATATTATTATTATTATTATTATAACGTACATAATATTATTTTATGCGCAATAGACGACTCTGCCGTTTTGAAAACAAGACTTTATGAAAAACGCAATTTTAGTATACACTTTACACATTGTTGGACTTGATATTCTGACATTTCTTTGACTTATGGTTTGCAATCTTATGATTAGAGATATATTTTGGAATTATAACAGATTTTGTAGGAAATTTTTTAAGTTTAAATTTGATTCTAAATAAATCGTGTTTTTCGAATGCTGCCTGCATTATACCAACTGTCAAAATGTCATAAATTTAATTTTATATTTTACAAGCCGAACCTGGCCATGCAGTGCTATCCTTACGACTTATTCACCGAGAAAACACATCATTAAATTCAATATGCATTGCTTGGCTATATGTGAAATAAAAGGTATAAGGAAGAAAAAATGTGTTTTTTTATAAAGTTAGTGGATTAACTACATTTTTTGTTTGTGCGTTCTTCATAAACATAAAGATCATACGGTTAACCAACTCTAAAGCATGCGACGTATAATTGCCCATATGAGATAAATAATCGTTTTATAAATCACACACTGGCAATGATTGTCTTTGCACTTGATTGAAAGTCATAGCAAACGACTGGTATATTGTAAAATGCAAATTGAAATCGTTTAAGTCGGTCTGATAAGTGGTAAACGTGAAAGCAGACAAATGTAATGCAAGGTTGCATAAAAAGCATGTGGAATTGTGTAGTTATGTTTATAAATGGTTATTAAAATAGGCACATAGGTAAAGAGAACTATAAACATAATTTATACACGATGTAACTAGTCCTAAATTACAGGGGCTAGTAAAATTTATAACAGCCCACCAATTAATTCACATCTCAAGCTTCTTTAAAACAATTTTAAATTAGATAGTACATTTAGTAACTATTATTTATTTTTACGTTATAAGTATACCTATTTATTTTTTTTGGTATATTTTTTACTATATTGCAAATACATTTGCTAATACTAATTCAATCTATTATTAAATAACAACAAAAAGCAATAACAAACATATTGTGTTTAGGTTCTAATATTATGTATTATTATTTATTTCAAAACTAATTTTGTTGTTTTTATAGTGTACTTGTCTAAGACAAGGTAACTGTTTTAAGTGATTTGTAAATTGTAATATCTATTTACTTAAGTATTGGATGAATTTTAAAATTGCTAAAGACCCACTAGCCCCCTCCCACACTAGTTGTGCGTATGACATGCATCAGATATATCGTATATGTGTAGGTTAGGTACTTAAATACTACTTACCTATTATTATAGTGACCACGTATACTTGATATTTGGCATATGTATCACCTTCGCCAAAATAACACCACACCGCTGAACCCAAAGTCAACACCACTCCAAACGAATAAGTGTACTGCAAAATTTTCAGTCTTTAAAAATATATTTTATAACATATATGATGTTTTATTTCCAGGTTATTCTAACAAAAACACGGGTACCTTTCTGCCGAGTTTCATGTTCATGGGTTTATTGAGGAGCGACATACCAAAACTGCTAACGAACATAATCAAGGGTAACAGTGCTAGTTTTTCGGCTTCCAGATTTAAATAGTCTTGTAAGTACATCGGCAAGAACACCTATATGTATATATATACATCATATATAAATCAATACATATTATATACACACGACAACAATAATTATAATAAACAGTACCTACAATAACGATAGTTATAAACATATATATATTTAGGGATGTGAATTTATAAGAAAATGCTTTCATTTAAATTGATTGTAAAAACATAGCTTTTTCAAAACAACGTTTTAATTAGGTACGAACTCAATGTTGACATTCTTTCATTACCATTTTTAAAAGTTTTTTTTATTTTTTTTATTGCTTTTTAGCTTTTTTTTTTTTATTTCATTATTTTTTGTTGATATTTTAATAATTTTTATATTTTCTAAATTAAGGTTTTTGAATGCATTAAATTCACAATCCTGGTAATAAAAATAAATCAAACGAAATTCCAGCGAGAGTTCGTTTAAAATATAAAATATTTTATGGAAAAGCGCGTATTTTTTACCAAAGTCATGTTGACGGTGATCCGAGAACACATGTACACGATGGCTGTCTGGTAAAGGGTGATGCTTTTGAACATGGACAAAATACTGTTGGCTGCGCGTTCAGCCTCCGTCTCGGTCATCAGGAGCTCTCGATTCACACGGTTGTTGATAAGTGGTTCACGTACTCCAATGTGAAATATTATGGTCGTCATAGCCCCGACAATCATTATCACCAATATGACTATCTAAGTAAAAATTTACAGTAGTTTCATGATTTTTGGTCAAGAAATGTGATATATTATTTATATATATATATATATTAACGGGCGAAGCCCTTTACAACAATTTAACACAAAACAATTAAAATTTAGATACCATATAAAAGTTTTAACATAATAATAATTCAATAATAATAATAATAAAATAATAATAGGTAATATAAACGGGATTGTCATATTTTTTGTGTTAAAATATTTTTCAAATGAGGGAAATTTTGTTTTTTTATCAGCATATTAAAAAAACTATTGATGATGGTCGTGAAGTTGGCACGCCTCACTTTCTTTCAAGTCAATCTAACTCAACATTTAGGAAATAATTGCCCAGTATTTTCGAGTAAAGTTTTAAAATTTGCAAGTAATTTTTTTAAGTACTGAACAAAAATAAAGAAAGGTTTGCCGATTTCACATAGCCTTGCATCTTTTTTTACCTACAAGTTTAAAACTGGTCGTGTTCGATTCCTTATAACTGGTAAGTATTAGTAAGTCCACTATACAACCTGTGCAAATTGTACTAGTTTTGTAGGCCACAGGTTATAGAGTGGACTTACAAATACTTTTTAATTATATAAAGTATCAAACGACACTAGTTTTGAGCGTGATGTTTCGGATAGGCCATGGGCGAAAAAAGGTAAGTAATACTTAAAATTAATGCCTTTCAAATTAAAACAGAGGATAAATGGATATCGCTCTGCTGTACAGTAGGTTACAAGTGGGTCACTGTAATGAAGGGTGTTAAATTTGAATTCAATGATAAATGTTGATTTGGGTTAGATTGATTTGCGAGAAAGTAGGGAGGGGGGAATTTACAATTGTGAACTATTAGAAAAAATCCCCTTATACTATTTATATATAAATTATCATTTTAATACAATATAATGAGGTTTTGCTTGAATCAATAAAACCGTGAGAACATTAGTTTGGATAGTTTTCCTATACAATTTTGATACTGTGTCACAACCAACATGTGCACCACTAACTTGTACGTTATTTTATGAAAGTATTTCAACATATTTAAAATTGAAAATTATTAAATTAAGATATTTGGGTAAAATTGCATAATGTAATGTACTAATATCAAACCCCTTAAGAATCCGAACCATAGTGTGGTAAATGGAATTAACTCTCTAGATATTTCCCTCGTTGCTATTTTCTCCTTGTATATTTTAATGTGGATATTTTCCCACCTTTTAAAAAAAAATGTATTTTAATATGAAATTATTTTTTTTGTCTAATGTCTAGTTTTGTTTTTATGTGTAATAAAAAGCAGAATAAATGTCTTAATATGTCTATAAATATAATTAGGTAGGTATAAAAATGCATATTTTAATTGCCTAAGCAATTTATGGGGGTCTGGGACACAATTTTAGATATTCTTTATAGTAACTTATACCATTATGATTGCAATGAATTTTTGTAAAACATTAAGATTATTATAGTAATTTATTGTTTTATACATTACTTATTATTATTTTAATAGTACTTTTTTTTGGGAAATATTTCCATGTAATTTAATTACAAATTAAGACGAAAATAAAAGTAATTTCACATTCAAATTAATTATTGGACATTTGTCTTATTACACCGAAAATATCAGTGCGGAAATGTTCGAGAGGAAATTGTGTGTTGTCCTGCATTCGCGTAGCACACAGCAAAGATATATTATATTATTAATTGTATACTACTGAATAGAAACGTTTAATAATCGTCAGACTTTGTTATTCGTTCTAACTTCTTCCAACTTCTATTAGGTTATATGTTGATACTAATAACAGTACTCATATACTTATTTAACTTATATACATTACATGCTCAAAACGTACATTAATTTATGTGCGTAGGTTCATCATTAGGAATTACCACAACAAGATGTAAAAATTACTTGTTTTATACAGTACTTATAGTTCATACTACTATACCTACCTCTATATGATAATATCGTGTCAAGCCTTAACTTAAATTTTTGTAACGAACAACATACATACGAAGTAACAGTAAACAATCGCTATTAATTATATATAACTTTTTTTTAAATTCTATATAAGTGGTACTTTTTAAATTTAAAATGTGGGCAGGCAATGCAAATTATATACATGGCGCTACATGGGTATTCTGTTTCAAAATAAATCAAAAAAAATTGTTATATGTACTTGGAATTCTTTTCTTTCTGCAGGTCCAAATTGAGTTTTGCTCGCATTGCTACTTTTGAGCACGATCCAGGTGACTACGTATACCAAGATGTTTGAAAAGACAGTAAAACTATACCTGTGTAAGTATTGCAAACGCACATAAAAGTGATGATCGATAAATAAAAATAAAATAAGAAGCGTGCATAATACGATTGTACTTTTCGGCATGCTATATATTTTAATTATTTTTTGTTTTAATACCTGACGGATAGTAATGCCGTTCGTTCGTCGCGTATTGGCGTCAGGTCCGAAGCCAACGCCATGTGCGAGTTCTCGATGGATGCCCATCCAATTTGGAAGAAGACGATGAAGAAACTGTAGTATAGAGCGGTGTTTAGTTCGGAGGTCTCGGCTTGTGGCAATATGGGCGGTGAGAACGCGAAAGGCAAACTTATGAACACCAGTATACTGCCTGCAGCGGGAACGATGGAGGTTAGTAATTAAGTAGATCGTATGTTACCAATATCATGAGTAGGTGTGGTGTATTATAATATGTATAGGTGGACTTGGGATTTGGTTTATAACCATCTTGCATTTTTAAACATTTACCTATTATACATTGTAATAGCCCACGCGGAGTTTGATCGATGATATTGACTTTTGAATTCCCCTTTTGTTTCTAGTTTGGGATAGGAAATCTATAAGGGTAAAGATACAGAAGCTTATATTATGCTTTTACTTATTTATTACTGAAAGGAAAAATTTCACTGGTCGAACGAGTTATACCCGTTACAGTTAGCATTCATCATAACGTCTAAGTTTATTTGCAACCCTAAGCTAATAAAGCGTCTGATACAACAATTAATCAGATATAAATATAAACATATTATATAGTTTATTATTATAGAATAAAAATTGACCAGGAAGATTATAGATATATAACTTGGTTACCTGCTGCAGATACAACTACAACCCCCACCCTCCACTCCAAGTTTGCCAATGCCTATAATCCTATATATAATCTGTGCTAGAGAACAAGCACGACTAACTATTAAAAGACATCTTACCGAAGAGGTGCCAAGTCTTGCGGCGGCCGTATCGATCTGTACAGTAGATGTTGGCGCGGTCCGATAACACGCCTATGGCGGCCGTTGCAACCGCGTCTGTTAGCTGACCGGCGAGTACCACGGCCCCGGCATTGATGCTGGACAGTTGCATGACATAGTGGTAGAACACCAGGGCGTAGGTGAACCACATGGAGGCGACCAGGTCGTTGAGCACGTGTCCGACGCCGTACGACACAAACGCGAACCATTTGAGCGAATCTGACATTTTGCCCTCATTACCTGTTGCAACGACGAAAATGAAGGTTTAGCTGCGGGGTTTAGAAGATACGCTTGAAACCCACCCCTATAACGAACATCTCCGAATAGCGGACAACATTTCAGCGAGCGAGTGTCCAGTATTCAGAAGTTTCGTCATATTTATAGTTTAATTCGTATTTCGTATACTAGTTGAAATCCTGACTTTTGAGAATTTCGTAGAAATAGATGTGATGTAGAGACAATATTTTATAATATATTCAATGAGGTGAGTAATTTCCTGAAGGGTACTCTTGTGATTTTTTTATAAGATTCAACCAGAATATCTCGATGTTTATTCTGTAAATTACTAAGCATTTTGATCAGGATATAAAATAAAAATATGTACCTACAATATGCAAAAATTTTTTTTTTGATCTGAATTAAAAGAAAAAATAAAGATAAATAATTTGATGGTCATATAGGATTGGCGGGGAATGTGGCACTCAAAATTACACCAAAACTACTGATGTATTATATTTTACCAATACGCATATTGTTTGTATTGATTATATATGACTATATGATTAAGGACGTCTGCACACTACAGTCGAAGTCAATAGACATAATAAATACAAACTGCACAACGCTTGTCATCTTAATAACCTATACGGCTATACACATAGAAATTATATTTAATATCATATACGATACATATAAATATAATTGTAATAATAAGAATAATATTATAATCTTGAATATTTGTGGGGGAGAGGGGCTCCTCTCGAATCGCATAAAGTGTTGAAGACAAAAAATATAGGTACTGTATACTCTACATTCAAATTTTGAATCGCAATAACTTAATTTATTTGACAATGTTATATATTTAGATAACAAAGCGATAACTCTTACCGTCACATCATCCGCACACTGCAGTAAATATCTATGAACACAAACTTTGTTCCATTTATTATTGGCAGCGTGCGGACAATATGACGACTTACCGTTACGTCATGTTATCAAACATCAACATATTATCGTACACAGTTAAATAGGTAAGTACTCTCAGTACCTGATATACCAGTAAGGTACTTGGGTAAATATACTAGGTAACAGTATATTTTATCTATAAAGATTGTAGGTACATCGGGCAACATCACGTTTAGGTTCTTATGTATTATAAAATATAAATAATATTTCTATAACAATGCTTGTTGTATTCGTATTAACTATACTATGTGCCTATATCAAATGCGTGTGTCTTTTTAAGTTTCCGGTAATATTATTACAACAATTACTGATGTTGGAGAGGAATGTGCAGTGGTGTTATTTATATTATCCGTACACATTATTATAGGTATATTAATGCTTAAGTAGTGAAGTATAATATAATCTATTTTGATATTTATTTTTTTTTGTTTTTTTTTTTTTTTTAATGCTCTTCAAATTGTTTTGATTAATTGTGTATTTTAATCGATAACAGGAAGTAGGTTAGACATTATTTGTGTATGATTTCAAGTATCGTTAAACTCTAGTCTTAATAATAATAATAATAATTTATTATGTAGTTACAATTAATGCAGTTATAACAACAATATAGAATATAATGGCCCAAACTCACTACTGAGGAAAATCTCTTAGTGGTAAAATCGGAGTACTAATAAAAATCCTAACTAATTGAAATAATATAAACATTAAACATAACAATGGAAACATTAAAAGACAAAGTATAAAAAATTAAAAATTAATATGAATGACAAAATATATATATATATATACATATATAAAGAAATAAACCAATGGATTCTTATAATAATTTAATTAAAGTTTATTAGATTCACATCATATACACTATGCTTTAAATATATGGGTTATAAATGAATTAGCCAAAGTTTAACTAACTTTTTGAACTGTTTATAGGATTTGCAATTTATGATATACAATGGTGCTTTATTCGGTAGATTAAGCTTAAGACCTACCTGGGAAAAACATAGGCTTGCTTTAATCGAACGAGGAATAGGGATCTTTATATTAGTCTATTTATAGTATTTTATATTGTTTTTGCGTTGATGATATTCTTTGGTCTCCACCCTATATGATATAACTATAATCGAAAATATTTTAACATGCGTCGAATATCAATAGGAAAAATACTACACCAAAGTTTTTTAGAGTATACAATAGACATAATACATGTAGTAGGTATTTATATACTCGTAGGCCGTAACTATATATATGAATACTGCGCAGTAAGTTGAGCGTTTACTACTAAAATTTAAAATGCGTTATGGAAACCGGACATTTTTTATACGCCATATCTATTTTCAACTCATTAAAGCAGTGGTTCCCAACCTTTTTGGTACTACGGACCATTATGAGAACTTTCGATACGTCACGGACCACCTCAATTGTATACCTTATTTTTCTTACAAATAAGAATCAATTTTTTTTCACATATTTTAGAATTTTGATTATTATTATATGAATAAAAGGCTTTTAATAACATGGGTTTCACTATGTAATATACATTTATAAATAAACGACCTACTATACACGATTGTCAATAATTAGTGTTATGCCTCAAAGGAAAATGAAATTATTAAAATATTTTTACATTTTGTAAGTATGGCTCGCGGACCATAGGTTGGTAACCTATGCATTAAAGTATATCCCAACACAAAATAAAAGTATTCCTTAGTTCTAGGTACACCTGCAGTGACCTGTGCCTTGCAGTGTAGAGCCAGTCAGCCAGTCAGCCAGCCAGCCAGCCAGCCTGCAACTGTAAACCACGGAGGCTTTGGGGACCGCCACCCTCCCTCGCCCAGTATGAAATACTCGGGAGTTCTGATTCACTCAGACTCGCAGATGTATTAAACACCTCATTTATTGTTACGAGTTGTTGACGATTGTTTGATTAATCACTAGACGACAATGGAAAACGATTGCCATATTAAATTATTCGCACCATTATTGTGCCGTTGTTGTGCTTGTTTTTATGTAGAAAACTGAACGGCTGATTTAATTGTTATACACATAATTTGAGAACGAACACCAGTACAAATAAATACAATATAATAATAAGTGAACAGTAAATATAGTGAGTATCTATAATGTCTCGGATACATATATACATAGTATATATTCACATAGGTACATAACATCATGCGAATTTCCGCGTTCAACCACATAATGTTATTACTCAGTAATAATAATATATGTATGAAGTAGGTATATAATTAATCTGTTGCCGAAGGATTTCCATCTTGTTCATTTATGTATATAGTGTTTAACAATAATATCATAATCAACAGATGCCAATGAAGGGGAAAAAACAAACCATGTAAACTTAATCAAAACATTTTCGATAATCTCTTATAATAAAAGATATATTATTAGGCTATTGGTTGGTACGAATTCTATCGACGTATACAAACAACATGCAGATCAAAAGTCAAAGTTTATCGCATTGAACAATAATATGAATATCTCGCCGACTGCAGATTCCGTGTGTATATAATAGTATAATATAGGCACATCGTAAAATAAAGAAAAACCCGAGACGATGGGTTCCTAAATTGTGGATTTATTAGTTACGAGTGGAAAATAATGAGTTTTTTTCATTAGCTATAAATCTTAATTTTGCATGTCATCCGTGGACACGCGAAAACACATTCCTGTGGTCAACATACAGTACACCGCACAAAAGCAAAAGCACAATAATATGTTTAAAGACCGACCATGTCGTTTGTTTACCGAAAACTGCAATTAATAAATCGAACAATGAGGAAAAAATACAAAATTATGGTTTGTGAGCATTCAAAATGCATTCAAAATGCATTGGAAAATGACTGCGGTCACAACAAGAATTCATTTCAGTCGTCTAAAAATTGCAATAATATTTGTTAAACAAACCGCTAGTTTTAATAAGTAATTACTGCACCTGTTTTATAAATACCTTTAAATAATAGTATCATTTGGTTTACGCTTATTGATTATTGAATTGTAATAATTTAGGAAGATATAGTTAACTGCGGAAAAGACAAATTGAACATGTTACAATAACAAAACCAATAAGATACATTTTGCAGACTGCGGTAATTTATTTTAGTAAGTAAATACAGTATAGTAAGAATGTATAGTATTATCGCAAGTATAAAGGAACTAATAGTTAGCAAGTTGCGGTAAAACTTAAAAATACATTTGAATTTACCTTAACAATTTGTACGTAACATAATATATAATTAATTAAACTATATTGGTACATAGTAACACATATATGGGTATATATATTTATATATTATTTAAGTACCTATATACATTAATACATTATTTACGAACCCATAAGTATGGTATCGTATCGATAATCAATAGTAAATATATAGTAGGTATATAAATTGCCGCAGTTTAAAATTTTAATATTATTGTTCAAATAGTTATTTGGTATCCAAAATGTTGAACAATCCGAATCGTTTTTCATCGTTCATCATGATTTACCATTGAAATTTGAATTAAAATATAAACATTTAATAGATCCATAACAGTGACCTACTCAATGATGAGGTACACTCGACACCTAGCTATCTGGACGGCAGAGCGTTTATCTACTTCCCCCCTTGTTTTTGAGTTTATAGTTCAAACGATTTAATATTACAAAATTAGTCTTATAATAGACTTGAGGTGTAAATATAGATTGACAGTTGTCGGTTGTAATGGTAATATTTCAAGATAAACAAAATTTATGTCACACAATCAATTTAATTATTTATCTTGTGTACATTTTTAAGTATAAGTGTGTTAGAAATCTGCCGATATATAGTGGTGTAGTTATGAATTGATTATTAATCCTTGATAGTTGATAGCGTACTTGATTAGTAAAAGATGTGTTAGTACTTAGTAGTACATTTATAATATATTGTTATATATTTTTTTTTTTATAACAAGATTTTAAATTATTGAGATAAATAGTATACTTAAATGTAAGTAAGTACAGGTAATAATATATTCAAATATTTTGTATTTTGTAAAGTATATAGTATTATATGAGGGCATTTATGTACATAATATTGCAGGTATGACACAAAACGATACTAATAATTGTATAAGTTGAATTTATGCTGTAACCATATATTCCTTCATTTATGAAACATCGGGGAAGGGAACTGCTAGGCGTTGATATAATTTAGCTCCCCCCTCGAATTTGAACTGTATATGTGTTACAGTGATAGGACATCCAAGGATCGTGATTGTTGGATTTACTGCAAAAGAGTAGGAATATTATACATATTTTATACTCGGGTAGTCTTGTGGCGCTAAATAACTATCAATGTCATGAAATGTGCAACCTTTTTTTTCAAAGGTTGAATTCATATTGTATGTTAATATATCGAGCGTACCACACACACACACACACACACACACACACACACATACACACGTTGAGTTAGGTATACTATAACCGTAAATAGTCGGCGAGTATAAGTACACCTATATACCTTGGCTGTCCTTATATCTATATAGGTATTCGTATTATATGTACCTTACGTTCGCGGTGGTTCATAATAAAAATATTATTATTACGAATATAAAATCGGTTGACCTCCATCACGCAGCACAGTAATTTATTTACATCGGTTATCAATTTGCATAGGCCTACGAGTCGACGTGCTGCAGTATTATTTTTATGGACGGGTTGTAAATATTAATTAACGATTTGATTTGTACAAACGCATTTTGACTACCTATTATTAGTCCGTTCAAATATATAGCTACCTAAACAAAAATATTCTGCAGTGGAGGGAATTAAAAAAAAATCCAAATCGTTTCATAAAATAATAGGTGGACATACGTATAAGTGTATAATATATTTTCGAATGAATCGATTTCTATCAGTTAAAAATGTATAGTATAATTATCAGTTATATAACTAATCACTCTTTTTACATGGAATATGCACATACAAATCGTACTAAAAATGTCAACAGTTATTATTTTTTTATATTCCATTAACATAAAACAATCACATGGTAAAAATATATAAGATAAGTTATTTTCGTTTTCGAGAAGTCCGATAAAGTTCTGTTTTTTTTTTGTAAATAATTACTGCGTCTTGTTTGCGGATAGCATTTTTTTACAAATGATTATGAGCGTTTGTCCTAATCACCTTGTGGAATACACTGTCGGTAGCTCATATTATACTTGCGGCCAATTTATAAAATAAAACCATTTATCATCATTCATAGTTATTTAAAGTTTAGACTCGAATCAATAAAGCAGACATTTATATTAATGGAGTATTGTAAGGAGTACCATACATACAGTCCAGACGTTTACTTCTAAACGAACAAAGTCTTATCAGATTTAACGATTTCACCTGCATTGTTTTAATTATTCACTACCTATATAATATTAACGACATCTTAAATAATAATGTTTTTAATATTGTGAATTAAAGTCGGTACACAAATTAAAACACACATAATAATTAATAATACTCGAACATGGTAGGTAGGCACTTGTAATGTTGTAGAAACACTGAAATTCGTGTATCTATATTATTAATAATGAAATACATACAGTTGCACAATTTTTTTTTCCACACGTTAGCTGGTAGTCGATATTTTAACAACATATTTCTAACAGTAGGGTTGCAATTTTTTATGGCTTCGTCGAACGGTGAGGGTGGTGACGATTATTATCGACAGAAATAATAAAGTCAACGCGTAGTATATTGCAGTACGCATTACTTTTTGTTTTATACGTATTGACTTGCCGTATTTAAATTGAAAATGTCGTATTTTAAATAGGTAATATATACTTATATATTTACATATAAATATATATTTATTTTTAAAAATGATTTGCCATATCCAAAATATTACAAACTAATCCTAACATAATTGTATACTAATTAAATATTTGTCTATCAATATTATTTTGATCCCTTGCGAAGATATATTTTATATATAGTCATAAATAATTATAGCCTGTGGGTATAATACTATATTAAATAATATATACCTGATTTGCAGTATAGTCTATTGAATCTTATTATGTTGACATGAGTTATCAGAACAGCGATGATATTTTTAAAATAATATATAATATAAAATTAACTTAAAAGACTATTATAGACCAGTATAATTTGTTCGGTCATATCAGTCGGCTTTTCTTGCATCGTAAAAACGATTATAAATATTTTAATAAAATGCGTGTATGTATTTTGCTACCTTGGTTTCGGATAAAGGCAATCTTATAAATATGTTTATTGTGAAAACTAACAAACATGAAGTAGATATAGGTACGCGTATATATTTTTCGTGTTTATTTGATACTTAAAAGTAGAACATTTATTGAGTATAAACGCACCTTGGTTTATTCTTACGCAATTTAATAGAGTTTTATAACTGGAGTGAACTAACTATGGGTTACATAGGTGCTATACATATATCGTATTCAATTCATATTTTTAGTTCATCAATTTCTAGAAAGTTGTTCTCATAAAAATATTTGAAATATCATCGTTAAAGTAGAATTTGTATAATATTATACATTTAACCATTAAAGGTATATTATACCAAGTACAACGGGATTGTTTATTTGTTCAAAACCACTTCCTCTTGTTAATTTCTGGACAAATTTGTAGTTTTTAATTTTTAGTAGATGGTCCCGTTTTCAATCTAGCCATTATCTCCATATTATTGAATATGGGTAAAAGATAAATCATGCACACGACACAAATATAAAACATTATTTTTATAGATGTATTGTAGTGAAACCAAAGTTCACAGTTTCAGTGGAATGATAGTACCGACAGTCAATTTGTCAGCGATAAGCATGAAGAAACATTTCGTATTGCATTATTGCACAGTTTTGTAATTACGAACCTGCGATTATTTCAAAAATATTTTTGAAATATAATCATTATAAAACAATTTTTAACAATTGTTGTAAGTCTCTTTTCTTTTGAGCCAACATTGCGTATGCCGTTATTTTTCACAAAATGAACATGATTACCCTAACGTTTATAATATGCGTCATGTATGGATAATAAATTGAATATTGATATGGCGTTATTATAAATAATAATTTTCGAAGTTAGTCATAAAATTAACAATTATTTATAGTTAAAACAGTTTCATCATTAAAATTAATTATTCGTGTTAAATGCTCAGAATTGTATTTGAATAGAATATTCTAGACGTTGTTACTATGTAAAAGATAATATTATGATGTTTTAAAAAATAATGATTTAATAAGTTTTCTATTTACAAATAAGTCATCACTAAATTAGAGCTTTGAACCAAATGTTATTGAAAATGTATAGGTATTATCTATAAAGATTCGAAACTGCAAACGAAATTGAATTGTTTTTAGATACTAAACATTTAAAATTTAAATTATTAATTTGACTATAGTTCAATAAGTGAACGTATTTCTGCCCATACGTTATGTTTATAAATGTTATGATATTATAAAAAACTTCTGATTAAAGAGCGTTATAAAAAAATCAACACAAACATAATTTATTATAGCTGCAAACTACGACTTGCGAATTATTATTTTAGTCGAAATCGAATATTGTGATAGAGACATATTTGTATTAGACAACGCAACCATGAAAAGTAAATAATACGAATAACGCATATTAAATTTCAATCAATAATTAAAACGTTCGTTTGGAAAACATAATATATTAGCCTGCACGTTATATAGCTAAAGGTTTAGTTTTTTTGTCTACTTCGAGGACTTAATTTATGGCACTACCCATATATTATAATATTATGTAGATTGTAGATACTTCCTACTGTTATGGAAAATATAGTTATTTAATCAAAATACTGTTATTTAATTTAGTGCTTGAAAATTTCATCAAATATAAAAATGTGAAATATTTCAATATTTTAATAAAATTTGTTTTTCTTCTTTTTTAATGAGTTTTATTTTTACGTACACTTGTTATTAATGACAATTTTTTTTTAATATTATAAATTTATAACATTTATTAAATTGACAAAACATATACAAAAATGTTAAAATATTAAACGATACGCCATCCCAAATAATATATAAATAAATACAGAATAAACTTACATTATAATAGCATTATGTACAAAGTTTCGGTATGAAAGTAGAAAACAAGATCCTAATGTAGTATAGTATGTCGACTACGACACTTAATTAAAATATTATCAATAATTGTATTGGAAAGAAAATGTATGTTACGTAATACGAGTATGTAGATTTTATAGTTATATCCTACTCCTATGGATGTATGGTAATTTAATCAAAATTAAATTATTATATTAGATTCAAATCTACTAGGTATTAGTTGGAAGATCATATTCAATAAACCTATACTGGGGGATGAGGTGACCGAGTGGTCTGACGCGTCCGCTGCGACGCAGCCGGTCGCGGTTCGATCCTCGGCTACCGGGCGGCATTTTTCTCCGGACAAGTCGCGGTGACCGGAGAACAAGTGCTGCCATCCCCCACCCACGGGGCATGGCAGAAACCTACGGGTGCCCCATTCGAAATTCTGCCAAAAACAAACACACACGTGTTCCCCCCTACCGTCCCAAAATATACAATACAAACAAACCTACAATACAAATCCTACTACAGCTAATGGCCTCAGTTGCCGAAGCTTAAGATCAATAAAAAAAAAAAAAAAAACCTATACTATATATTTATAGTACCTTACTAGATACCAGCTGATACTACCTATATTTATCACCTATATTTAACGATTAAGTTACAATTCGGAATTATTAATCTTATTAATCTTATTATCGTATCCACACGAGCGACCATTTTGGTTCAAGAACTAACTGTAACTCATAATTAAACGACATCAAATGATTACATATCAAATTAAGGTGTACATAATGTATGAATATAGCGATTAGCGGTATATAAATACTTCTTAGGAATATTACAATATCGGGGAAAAAAAATTCTAAAACTTACACAAACATGATACATTTTTGTGATAAAAAGTATTAATAGTTTAATTCATAAATCGGACAATCAAATCAAATTCAAACACGCTTTTTTATTATACAATAAAAAATTGTTAGATAATACTATTAACACGATATACTTGAAGAGTAGGAATTTTTATAAACTGTGTTATAGCGCGCATGCATGATAATTATAGGGTTAGGATGTTTATGACTTTAACAAATCGAAAAATGCATGCAAGTATGGCAGAAAAATATCAAAATATGCCCTTAAATCAATCAAACATGACATAATAAATGCTTGAGATAAAATTTTTTTTTTAATTTTCAAAATGAATCAAAAGACTAACTCACAACGCCCGTATACGTATACTCAAGTCCCCTTATATATCCAAAAATAATAATATCAATCTAAAAGTCAAACTACTAATTTACAAAACACTCCTTATTAAGTTTGTATGGACTTATGGTGTACAGCTCTGGGGCTCTGCAAAAAAATCGAACATAAACAAAACCAAAGTGTTTCAAAACTTTGTTCTTCGACGACTTTCCAATGCACCACCGTAAGTCTCAAATCTAACCTGACATGACGATTTTTATATGTACACCATAAAGAAAGATGAAGTACAATTCTTTTACTCACGCTTTAACAAGCGATTTATATCCCATCAGAATCCTCTTATTAAAAACTTTTCTAGTCTTACACTCCCAGGAAATCTTAGGCACAGGTTTAAACGGAAATGGTGTCATGATCTTCTGCAATTACCAACTTAAATATAACCAATATAAATAATAAAATAAATAAAATAATAAAAATAAAAATTGAGAAAATATAATTAATCAAGCAAATAGTGTCGAAGTGTCATCAATAGGTGGCTTCTTACTCGGCATGTCAAGTCTGTATCACTCTTACCACATAAACGTATTGTACTTAACTGTATATTATATTGTTTATTTCTAAAAAAAAAAAAATGTATAAGACTTTTTTGTAATTGTTCACAGTTTTCTATCGAAATACGCAAGATATGCCATTTATATTATTATTAATGTACACTTATTCCTCAAAACAACAAAATATGCAAAAATATTCAAAACAAAATTGAATGTATCCGATTGTTTGTCATACGAACCGTTTTTATAAGTTGATCTGCAATACGCACGACCAAAAGAAAAAATATGAAAAAGTCATAAACATCCAAACCATAGGTACTGATAACAATTTTATTACAAAAATCAATTATCCAAAAACCTGTTATACGATTGTTATATATTATATAGGTACGATATTTTTCCGAAAACATTTTAGTTAATAGCAGGTACGTTCTCAAACATAACTCATGCGTGCGCCTTTAGATCCCGTTAATTGATTTTACATAGTTTCGTATAAATTAAATACAAAAATGCTTGTTTTTAAATACTTAATCGGAGAAAAAAACCTATTTCGTATGCAAACTAATAGGTATGGCGATTATATGTGTGTTTACTGTGGATGTACATACTTATACCTCTGACTATTATATATTATAATATAGTAACGAGTTGAGTTAACTCCAATACATTTCTCTAATTCTAATATATTCCTTGTAATATTTTTTATAATATAATATAATACATAATATTATACAGTTTCAATGTAGGTATACATTCGTGATGTTTCGTGTTTGTTTTAGTCGTAACATCGTATATTGTCCTTAGCTGTTTTTCTATCGAAAATATATTATTTGTTTTCAGGCGTCTGTCATCGCAGTTGATCGATTCGTACATCATATGTATTATGTGTTGTGTATGCATCGCACAATGCCGGATATTGGTACAACCCAATCTGGACGTTTATTCGGGACAAAGTAAATTCGGTTTGTTTGCGGGTTGGCGAGGGGAAGAGGAGAATATTGCTCCTCGTCCGTATAAAATAATCATATCGTATGGAATTCTTTTCGTGAGTGTTTTGAATTTTGCATTTAAAGCATACAATAATACAATGTATAACGCACAGGTACCAATATTGTTCTGCATAGAGGTGATTATACACATAAATAATTGTGTATGTGTACCTACCCGTTTACTGCCAATATAAAATCGTAAGGAATTCGCGTATTACAAAATAACTATAGCACAGCATTATTACAAAACACAACAAGGTTTCAATAAAAAAATATACACACACACTGTAATAAGTTTATAATTATTATTGTTAAAATGCTGTTTTTACGACGGACTTTCTTAGAAAAATCTCACTAGGTGTTAAGAGTAATGGTTTTAAGGTGTAAAAATAGTTTGAGTTATCAGTTATTACGATCAAACAGCATACGAACGAATATTATTCAATAATTGAAATTGAATGCATTTCTTATCAAGCAAATTCGCAATACTTATTCATATTTGTAAATACGTACCTATAACATAATATTATGCTCTCTTAGGTAGATATAGGAATAAATTTAATTTTTAAACTTTAATACACATTTAAGTTGTACGTCACTTCTCATATCGTGATATTAAACTATTTTATAATGGTTATAACTATTACGATATTATATCGAATATAACGATTCGCGTAAGTAGTAAGAACACAACGGACGATTTTATCTCAAGAATTGCCGATTGGCTTATTTATTGACTCGTGTAAGGTCGCGTAAATCAATTACGAACACAAAAACGAACTATATTCGCGTTTTTCTTAAGTGTGCCTTGTTTCGACTCAATAAACAATATAATATTAAATAAACTAATGAATAAAATATAGAATATTATTATGTAGGTATATTATATTAAATAGTTATATAGGTACTTATGTAATATGTTTGATAATTGTATTAAATATTGTACACCGTCATTGTCAAATATTCTACACAGAAATCAATACTTATAGGTAGTCATTATATAATGAATTATTTTCGAGATGACATTATTGTTACGTCCCGACTTGTTGATTCATTATTATCAACTCGAAAATGAACACGTGATGTTTTTACATATGAATTGAAAATAATTGAACATATTATTATATTTAATCAACAAAAATACAATAATAACCTAAATAGAGCGTTGTTACGACCAGACTCTGTATACCTACATGGGTATGTCTAAGACTGTGAGTGGTTTTACATTCTGCTCCTACCTAAGCTTTTTGGATATCCATAACCGTCTAATCGTTTTCTAAACCATACTGTAACCGTCGAACGAGTTCTTGCGACGGTCTCCCTTATAGTTGTATAACCTTGTCGTCAAGAGTAGAGGTCATGGTAGGCGGATTTGGGGTCTCGTACCAGAATTTGATATCGTGGTCGATTCATATCCTCCTTCCTGTGGACTTAAGTGAGTCTTGTATTTTCCAATAAGAAACGTGTGGTTTTAGTTTAATGTTTTGATTAAAACTGTTCAATTTAAATTACGTTCATCTTACCAAACCTTATCACGTTTGAATTGCTAATTGTCCGATTAATAGTGTCGCCACTTGTATTGTGTGCTATATGAGTACAATTCAATATATTATAATATATTTTTAGGGTTACTTAATTTTTTACATTTAGGATTAAGGAGTACCTACTCTTAATATAGAATCATACAATCGACCAAACCTAACCTAATCAATAATATTATATTAAAGTATTTAGTAGGTATATATATATACATAGGTATGTTTTTAAAATGTATTAAACCGATTTTTCTCGAGTAAGGTGCTTGACGATTTGTAGGCCAAATTATGTTTTTTTAAATTTGTTTGGTTTAAATACTAATCACTATAGGGA
This sequence comes from Myzus persicae, assembly GCF_001856785.1. Classification (NCBI taxonomy): domain Eukaryota; kingdom Metazoa; phylum Arthropoda; class Insecta; order Hemiptera; family Aphididae; genus Myzus; species Myzus persicae. The sequence goes on from NW_019104252.1 coordinate 69,537, forward strand.
AGCGTATCATAACGAAAAATTAATAAAACTATTTTATATGTTTGTACGTGTAGGCGCCTATTGTGTAACTTGTTTTTGTGACATTATAAGATGTAGGTACCCATACCTATATATGTTATATGGCCAACACTATTACGAACATAATAATATCGAACAGCGTGTTATTATTTCGAAGACTGAAAATTACATTTTAACTTTATTTAAGTAGTTTTCCGAGATAGGTTTTTAATTCAATAACTAAAACTGCTTTTTTTTACGAAAAATCCAGGTTATTCCGACTATGTGTCTCCGCGATGATGCCATCGCCTACAACTTGATATGAAATCTATAATGAACGGCGTTCAACAAGAGTGGGCGTCTATTATGAACAATACGTAATAATAGTGTAATACTATACATTAAAATTTAAATTTCACAACAGGGTAGATATATATTATATTATGATACTACACACATTCTTAATCCCTATGCGGAATTTGCCATTTTCAAAAACTGGAATTTCGTGAGTATTGTGCAATACACAGTCGACAACGCATGACACCTGTTTAACATTCCTTAGGACGTTGCACACCCACGTAACGATACGAAAATACATCACAAAGGTTATAGACTATAGGTACCTTAAACGCTTTTATGTGGAATGATCCTTGTTAAAAAAAATACTTTTTTTTTTAAGATTTTTTACACTTGGCGTGCCAGTTTTTATCAAAATTATATTAACGTATTGTACGCCGTGAATGTTTACTATATTATACTGGAAATGAGACGCTGGTGTAGGTTAGGCGTTCAATTTCTCAAATCTCATAAATTATATCTATTATAGAATAGAATAAAATATGAAAATTGACGAGTGTGATACACACGTTCCTAACTAGGTATTTAATTTTCTATCTAATACGAATGTATTGTTTATTCCAATATTTGATAATATTGCCTATATTCGATCATATTAATCCAATAACTAGTGTTACAAATTTACAACGTTATATATATTATGAATTAAAAATAAAACTGTATTGTCAATGAGTAAAATATAATACATTTAGCCATGAAAATTGAATATTATTTATGTTTCTAATGCTCATTTTGAGTAACATTATAATTATGCTCAATCAGTCGCACCATATCATTAACAGATTTACTTCTTATTGCTCGATTTAACTGTATTACAATTTAGTGTAATACACTTGTACAGAATCGATGATATTTATTTGATATAGACCAAAAAAGTAAGAAACCACGTGTAAAAAATCGTGACGAAAATTGATTTTTAACAAAATTGAAATATTTTTAAATTGTATGGGTTTTTCTTGTAATTTTCACCACATAATATATTATTTATGTGGTGGCGTGAGTATTGAAATAAATTTATATTTGGCCTGAGACCGACGTCGTCTTATGTTATTACAGTCGTTAACCCTATACCATTTTTTTTCTTTACACATTGATAATAAGCGATAAGCCACCATTAATATAATATGTATTACCTATGTAGTATAATATTATGATGTACATAATAAAGTAACAAAAACAAAAAGTAATAATAATAAATTTCTAATTATAAGTATTAAGTATAGTTGGTGTATATATTATTATGTGAAGTTTATCGGAGCGTATAATAAAATATTTTTTTGAACTTTGATCCTTTTAATTTTTTGACAATTAATTATAATATAGTAATATATAATATACAACATAATATTATAATCTGAACATAGTAAACCTGCACTTAATGAGCATGATAATCTATGATAATATTGCCGTGTAATATGTACATAAAAATATTATATTGGTACAGTTTACAGAACGTTAAATGTAATACACAACAGCGTTTAACGATCGTTTTACTATCGATTGATATTTTAGAATTTGATAATTTTTGTTTGGCGAGTATAATAGGTATTTTCACACCTTTGCCCACTCGTCGACACTCGATATAGGTATACCTACGATATAGGAAAGGCGTTATTTGTAAAAGCACACGTTCTATACAGTTCGATAAAAAAATAATAATAATATATATTATATTATTAAATGTGTGTGAATAACCAGACCGGCAGAGGAATTGAATATTGAACCCTAGACGCAGACATACTGCACATTACAATATGGTTCTCAGCGCATACTATCCGTGCACTGCATAAACCTATATATTTCTACCGTATACATATAAATGCGAAACATGACCGACCGCGACAGTGATGGATCGAAATTTTGCAAAATATAGGTCAATTGTTCCTGCGTATATATATGTATATGCGTGCATGTCTGAAAACCCGACGTTCCCGGAAACACTCTTTTCCAATCTGGAAATTATAATTTCATTCGGAAACCGAAATCACATTTTCCGCCACCGACATTTCAGCCTGTGCGAGTCATGCCTATTACGTGGAAATTTGCTATTTAAATTTAATAACATAATACCATACCGTTTGTTTGTTTTTAATTTCCACGGTATCGTGTCAACATTGGTTGTAAATATGCGTATAAACGCGAGACATTAGCACACAATGACATTTTAAGTCGGTGCTGCTGCCGCCTTGTAATAAAGGTACCAACTTGCAGAATATACGGAGAAAAAAAATTGATGACCTTTTACGTTTTACCAGCGGGTAATGGGTTTTATTTAATAACGATGTCGACAAAACCAATTTCGTTTACAAAAACACACCACGATTGCGCGTGGACGCACGTAGAAATATTATGTTTTCCCAAAATTTTTTCCACGTTCGCTCACTTGTTTAAACATACATATACGAATACGATATACAATATTATTATAAAATGTGTGTGTAAAACATACAACAATACGACTAAATGCTACATCATATTAAGACACTAAGAAAATACCTGTTGTCGGCGTATTCAACATAATATTGTCAACGTTTTTTTAAATACCAATTGATAATATGAAGACGAGCATCGTAAAAAATATATTAACTGTAATTGGATAAATTAGACATCGTTTTTCACGCTATTCAATCGAAAGCCCATTGAAACGTCAACATACCATTAATGTACTATACGAATCAAAACGAGTATAATTTAAATGGCTATATTATATTACAATATATTATATTGTGAATACTCAATAGTCGGCGGTTACATAAATAATTTATTATCTTAGGACATTCGACGAATACTAAACTTCTTACAGACACTATTAGTTTTCAAATTAACATAATATAATAACCCTGCTTAATATTACGCGTTATTATAACGTTTAGGTGTATAATTGTGTTATTATTCGATCGAAGTAATGTTATAACCGGTAAGATGCTTTGCAATGTGATGTCGATCTTCCAATAGCACAGAACAATAATGTAATATATAATGATATCATCTGCGTATACAGTGGGGTGGGTAAATTACTGGTGCACATAGTTTATATTGTATTATGCAGTTGAATTACATTTTATTGAGGTGTTTAATATCAATATTATGTTCGTTTTCTCTAAAGCTTGTCACTCGCGTCCTGCGTCGGAGCGTTTTGTACAACTATATGTATTCATTGCCTGCCGGTTCTCTTCGAAGCGCATTATATTGTAATCAGTTCAATAGTTCATTATTCTTTTGATCCGTAACAATAAACTTAAAATATCTATATACTGCAACTGCAGCGTCTCGAGCCGCAGTGAGTATATATGCCTGCAGTTGTGCCTATAACATCTACAACGACTCGAGTTTGGTATTCAGAGGGAGTTTTGTTTTTTGTTTTATCTCGTTCAATAGAACGATTGTCATTATTATGAAGACGTCGGGTAATACCAAAATATTTTCGTAACACGAAAACGAGAATAATTTTTGTTTTTTAAACTTTTGTCGATCGTGCCTACAAGTAGGTACTAAAAAAATATTATAACACACTGCAGTGACGTACATTACAATGTGTATTCTTATTAATAACACTTGTCTGTCGACGAACGTATTATTATATTATGAAACGAGTAAAACACTAATTTGCATATACGCATTCATATGTTATAACAGCATATATATATATATATATATTGTATAAGCATAAAACGCCGTTGTGTGTACGGCTCGTCATTTTTTTGTCAGCAATATGTGCACCTATTTCGCGGATGGATGATGGAAATAATAATTCCGTAAAATCATTTTCGTTAATATTTGTCTTGTTTCGATTATTTTTAACATCCTACATGGCTAACAGCTGTATAATCTTGTCAACGAAAATATCGCGCGATATAGACGAGTGATGTACAAATGATCTCATTTTTAATGACGACCGTGAATATTATAAACAAAAAAATTAAATTAATACGCGTGTTATCCGTTTTAATGGGTTTTCATCAAAATAATTCTTCGTATTCAAATGATAATAGGTACGCACATCAATTAAATGAAAATTTGCCAACTACATCACAATGATATATGTACCTATAGAGGGATCGCAGATATCACCAATATTAAGCAAATGTATGTGTTTGAGAAATTTAATAAATCGTACCAGCTAAAATCTAACCTCTGCAGTTACTGTTATTAGTTGACAGCAATTGAAAAACGATTTGAATACATTGCGGTTAACGGACAAAAAAATCATGTAAGTCGAAATTGTCGAACAAAATAAATTACGTACCTATATACTTTCTGCTATAATTATTAATTAATTAAAAGTTATTATTAATAAAAGAAAATAACCACACAAATACTCGTATATTGTTTTGATGATAAAAAAATAAGTTTTCTATACGGTTCGACAAGACTTGATTCTACTACACTACTATATAATAGAAACGATTATGGACGATTGAAAAGAATAAAATAATATTATGTACCTACATCATCATGCCGTTATTTTGAGAAAACGGACGACACGTTTTTTACCAATTTATTATAACTATATGATACATGTGTATAAATGTAGGTACATCAATTATCATTAGTGTCTTTGTACTATAACCTATAGAGGCTGTATTTGATTTAAATATTGATTATTTGCATGGCCTTAATGAGATATGAAAACGAAAAAACACATTATATAATATTTTTCTGCCACACATTGGAAAAATAAATAATCGTTGGAGTGAATTTTTCTCGTCAAATAATTTTTACCCTACTGAATTACACATAAAACATGTCAACCAGACGGAATAAAATGAAATGAGGTGTAAATTATGACGATAAATTACGCATATAATATATACACATATTACTCTATATTATAGTACCTGGTAGTGCTGGTACTTGGTTAAGTTGAATGGCACGTTTTTGGTCATCTCCTTTTTTTTGATCCGTTTGATTATTCGTAGACATTTTACGCGAGTATAATTATATTATTATTAAGGTAATGGCCGGAAAAAAAAATTATTTACTATCTACAATATATATATTCTCAAACGAAATGAATATAATAATCGGACGCAAATACAAAAAAAAAAAACGTGCGTGTCTCTCGAAAACCGTTTGGGTAACTACCGAGTTTACTGTTTACGATACAATATTGAATTGTATAACAGTCTCGCACGCGAGACGACCGAATGACACCTCCAGAGGAAAATTACGAACGGATATATAGCGGAATAAATTACTGTTCATCAACGCGAGTTAAACGAGTAGCCGACCTGCAGTAGCGACCAACCAGCGATCACAGACATTTGGCGACCACTTATCTCGGTGCCGCGCAGTGCACGAGTAAATATATATAATATTATTATTATTATTATTATTACGAACTCCCCCGGCACAGTGATTACGCGAACTGTAATATAAAATAATAATAATAATTTAATATTACACTTAATCAGTTTATCGAGTGCGTAATGAAACAATAGTACACACACTTATTATTATGGGCTCGTAAAAAGTGCACGTCTGCGCGCACTGTGTGTTTGAACAATCCGCGACTCAAAGGCACACTCAAACCTCCTGTACCTATTTACTATACGTATGACGTGTACAAAATGTCCTTGCTCTAAATATTATTAATTTGTGTGTAATATGTATATTTGTAATTATATTATTGTAAATCGTTTGTCTAATATTTTTTATTTTTTTTTCGATACAAGATTGCGTTCCGTCACTATACTTGGCCGATCTTCGTTTTGATTACCTATGACGCTCCGCTGCATACACGGGCAAGACACTTGTTTTCGACCAAAATCGTATATATTATCCTTTCCTTCTGGGCCAAACCAAAAAAGTTTAATATTTACTTTACATTAAATAGTTATATTATATTCGCGTACAGAAAAGTATGAAAAATATAAGTAGTACCTAGGATGTATTTTTGTCATTAATTATTTCGATAAATTAATTATATTATGAATTGGATCGGTGGTTGTCCTTAAAAGTTAAAAAGTAATGTTAATATTATATATTATTATATTTTTAATAATTGTCTATACATGCAACTATATTCTATAACATAAAGTAAATATTAAACGTCTTGGATCTACTCGGAGAAACCTTACAACCATACCTCCAATCAAATATCAACATCGTCAACTTATTCCTAGAGGAAATATATTTATACGACTTAATAATATAAGCACTAACTATAATGTAAACTATATTTAAATTATAATAAACATTGCAAATTATAACTAGGTAATGGATTAGTAGCCAAAGTTAAAATGATCAATAAAAAAAAAAATGTTTGATTTGGCCGAATAAGAATGGTGAACGATTTTGGTCGAAATCGGTTATGCCCGGATACAACCAGTGGCAGTTTTTACAGGGAGAATGTACAATATGCATGAAGGTTTTCACTCCGACCACCCGCCATGGGCTGTGTACACTAACTCTGATTTAGTCATCGTGGACAATTCACAGTCGTCAAAACGTAAAACACATTCTATCAAAAATAATGTAAAAAAAGTAAAATGTGTTTATGTATAAACACACACAAAACAACCCCCCCCCCCACATAAACACATACACACCCACCACAAGACTTGTCAAGAAACACCCATCATGATACACATTTTTATTGAGCGGGTTATAAATATTTGAACAGAACTTTTAACGGCATAAATCTATACCTACAGAAAAATAATAACTAAAATCTATGAAATAGAAAAAGAAAAACACATATACACCAACCATAAATTTAATTTTACTTGAAAAGCTCGGGTTTTGATTGCCTATGAACAACAACACCGTTATAGGTACAACACGTTATATAGTACTTTCGAACAGGCTTACTGCTCATAATATATTATTCAAAAAACGGCCAGTACGCCGAAATAGCTGTAACAGTGCAGTCGACTTGACAAATAGGTGTGCATATGGTTATAAGTTGTATAACTGAGGATAAAATAACTGATGCACAATACTCGAGACCTGAATTAACTCCACCGCCCATCCATTATAATCTGCAGTGTCACAAACATCAACACACCCAAATAAACAACGTAAATTCTACTGGCTAGAGAAACTATTTTTTAATAATTTGGACTAAAAAAATAAAATATAAAAATTCCTTACCATTTGAAGGTATTTAATATTATATATTTATATTCATATTATACATTATATATTATAAATGTCTATGGTTATGCATAAAATAAAGAAATGTTGAGAAACTGTCGCTGTTATAGGTATACTGACAAAGTATTGTTACTTTACTATGGGTATTGATTTTTTTTTAACTGTTCGCATTTTTTTCTTCTGAACACCATGATATAGGTACAATCAAAATTGTTACGATTAGTGTAATATACATTGATTACTTTTTATGAATTGATATTTTATTTTATAATTATTCATTGTGTAATGATGGCGTTCAGAAGGAAAACAATTTTTAAAAAAAATCAAATTTAGCTAATTAATTTTTTAAAATTATATCTAGCTCTAATTTCGCCAATTTTGGGTTTAGAATGCAAGTTGATAGATCAAGATTACTTGAAAAAAAACGAGCAATTCGAAAATGATATTCAAAATAGGGATTAAAAAAAAATTAAGTTGTGTTGAGCATGAGCAAAATACATGAGCTTGAAAAATTGGAAGTCATATAAATGTATTAATTCATTAGTCTAGTTGAATGTCCCGCAAACAGAATTGAAAATCATTTACAAGGTAATGAATGATAAAGATGGGAAAGGAAGGGCCCTGTTTCCGCGGACACACGGTATATCGCCAGTGGATTTTAATCGTTTATTGCTAATATATTTATTTACACGCCCATGTGTATTTATTATAATCGGTATAGTTTCTAATGAATTTATAAACATATTTCTGATAAATCAGTTTTAAAAGCGATAAAAAAAACTATATTATATTATATAAGTAAGTATTGTAAATGCTATTTAATTTGTATTTCCTAGTATACCTATGATATACCTAATAGTTGTTTTTTATGATTAAATACTTGGAGAACATAGATAACATAAATTATTATCATTTAGATAATACTACATAATAATCGCTTTCGGATTCAGACATATCAAAATCTGTCCAACTAATTATATGTTGTTCCTGTAAATACAGTAGATATTATACCTACGTTTATCTTTTGATTAAATTGTCATTTAAACAAATTAGGTAAAGGTAACGTTTATACTCTTCAATAGAAAAAAGAAGTGTATTATATTTGCAGTATTTAAAATAAATATTTTTTTTTTGGATTACGTGCTTAGAATTTATTAGTAAATTTAATACATATTGGTACATCGTGTTTGATTATTTACACATGATTACATGAATAACACCCATTACAGTGGCGAAAGGCCCGCACCTAACTATCGAACTATCTCATTTCACCTATTTTTTTAGTTTGTAATCAGTTATTAATACAATTGGAACATTCAGGTTGTCAGAATATTATCATTTAATAATAATATATTAAGCATAATGTACCTATTTAGTTTTAGTAATTTATATCCAATTATTATTTGACAAAAGACTTCACTTTTATAAAAACTATTTAATAACAACCACTGGTATATAATATATATAATTTGTTGGCAATGCCAATATTTGAGTTTAACATTTTTACCTTGTTTGTTGTGTAGAAAAACATGTACTTTCGGACAAGCGCACATATTTTTCTTTTGTTTTACCTTCAAAATTATAGCAAGGAATAGCAGTATTTTTTGGGTAATATAATCATAATAAATTGTAATATGTTAAGCGTTTGAAGCATGGTAAATATACATTAAAAATTCGACTCCCGGTTTATAAAAAGGTAACAGAACAATTAGATACCTATACAAATGTAATGTAATATTAAATCTAGTATTTATTATACTCTGACATTTAAAAAAATATAAAATGTCGAGGGATTAATATTAATTAAATATTCAAATATTCAAATCATCATAGCCAACATGTCCCATATCTTCCACGCCCTCCATTATCATGAACCTAACATCCTTAGTAGGTACACAAGATTAAGTAACTAAAAAAACTACTTACTCATAATTTCTGTTTAAATATATCGACATTTTCAAAAATATCATCCGATTAACAATTAACAAGAAAAAAAGAGTAATTTTAATTTGAAAAACACAGGAAACGCCTTAAAATTCTCCTACTTTGTTATCCCAACATATCTGTTCAACTGTCCCTTCTCGCCCCACACGTCGACCTGTCCCATTCAACATCCTTGCAATGTCCCATTCTAACTATGCTATAATTCCGTCGATGTATGTACATAGCAAACTCGGACCCAACCGTCTCTTTTTTATAGACCTTGTCCTATATATTTTTTATCCGTTTGTTAACTGTTTATCATTTGTTTAATTTGTTTAGTTAAGCTCCTATTAATCATTTGCTTAGTTTGTTTACTTGAGCTACTATTTAAATATGTATTCGATCTTTTATTGGCAGGTTCTTTATATTTTCTGCTCGAAAAGCTGGTTTGTGTTTGTTATTAAATACAATAAAATAAAATTATAAATCAAATTAATTTAAACTAAATGCTGTAAAAAATTTAAGCATCTGAACATTTGGACGTAAGAATTTTAAATAGATTTAAATATTAGAATTCGAATTAATACATTATTAAAAGGGGTGGGGTTGAGCATGCTTGGTGATAATCACCCTGCAGTAATCATCACATTATCAACTGTGACGCGCCAATCATTTTTCAGATAGACTTCAGAAATACGAGTATTTCACACGGACTCTTCCTTTTTACTGTATTATAAAATACTAAAATTATATTTGTTTAGGTATTGTAATGTTTAAGTCACTGGAGTACCAATGATTGTACCCGGTGGTGGGTTATTGAGATTATTGACATACTATTATTTTTGTATTTATAGGCTGTGTATCGACCGCTTGTAATGTATTAAATGCATTAGCCAAGTATAAGATAAAGTCAGACTATAGTATAGGAAGGCAATTAAAATGTTTGAGATTTAATATTCAAATACTTAACAACACTGCAGTTCCTTGTCTAACGCCGGGATGCAGAGATAGGCATAACAAAATGCATTCGGCTTAATCTGTGTCCTATCCTATTTTCTTGTTGTGCAATTTAAGATGATTCATTTGGCATAATAACAGTAAAAAGTACTTGAGATTTGAGAATGTATACATAGTATGAATCATAATAATGATTTGGACGGTGTCTAAATGTGTGAGTGATCGCATATAACTTAAGTTTTTGAAATGACATGAATCAGAATCACTACAATCTGGAGTTCAAATAAAAATTATTAGTAATTAATGATGACTAATGAATTTGTACTTTTATAAACACTAAAGGTGAATGTACTTACAATGTGGCAGAGCTTGCTTCAGATTGTGCAGTATTCTAAGATTCTAAGCAAAGCAATAGGGTTGTAGCGTGCAAATTGGACTGATCATTTTTAATTTTAGTTTCTAACTGAAGCGATGAATGTATTGATTTTAAAATTATGTGATTTTTTTTTGTGCTTATGTACACGATAAGTAGTCAAAATAGATACTGGTTCGATTTTCAACTTCAATATTTTTTCCGATGGGCAAGTGAATCTAGTTGGTGCATTCGGAGAGTTAAAATTTAAAATTCCCAGTATATTTCAAAAGCGCCGGGACAAAAAATAGATTACGGAAAACCGGGAATTTTTATGCAAAATCGGTTTTTGACAAAATCGATTTTTATTTCTGGTGTAACTCTAAAAAAAAATGACCTACATGGAATTTTCAATGATTGTTTTATCATTGTATATACATTATACATAACGAAATTTTCAAAACTTTAAAATGTTACATTTTTAAATCTAAGATTTTAAAATTGAAAACATAGATTCTCATAAATGGTTTATACGGTAGCCAAAAAATCTAAAAGGTATACAAACATGGTTATATTTTATAGACATTTGGACGAAATTACTTATTTAAAACAAGAATAACGATTTTAGTTATTTTATTGTAATTTAAAAATATTATTCGTGGGTGCTTGAGACTTTTAGAGTATCTACATTGTTATATTTTCTACACAAAATGACATTTTCAAACGTAATTTCAAGAACAAAATTGTTATTATCAGTATGAATACATAATTACCTAAAAAAAAAAATTGAATATTAAATAATTTGTGTTAAACTGTGATTTTAATACAAAAATAAATATATTAATTAAATTTATAAAGTTTATAACGTTAAACATTTTTTTGGCCCACGTACATTTTTTTCAAATTATTTGACCGCCATAGAAATTAATTGCCACCCCCTGCTCTAGACACGGGCTGTATACAGTAGGGCGTTATCCAGTTACTCGCTTTATTTTTTACCTTTGAAGATAGGTTCATTAGCGATTAAAAAAAAGTCAAATGTGAGTGTCATTAATGAATGACTCACAGTCACATCAAAGCTTATCATGAAACTATTATTAGTTCATTAACGTGATGAATTAATACTAAATATTAATATATATAGTAGTGAACTACCCTTAACACATACAGGTATCATAATTGAGTCCCTTTGTAATTTAAAAAAACCGTATAAAAACCTTTGAAGATGATAAATTGAGTTTGGACGGTGGAAACTTCAAAATTTGAATAAGTCATTTTTCAAATTTCAAACTACGAGGTATTAGAAACGCCGAGAGAGTGATAAAAGCAAAATTAAATATTCAGGAATTGGGAGTTCTATACTGAGCATTACATACTCAATCATTAAATTAATGTTATCTAACTTTTTTTATTAAAAAGGAAAAAAATATCAAATTTGAAACTGACTAAAGAAAATTTAAATTAGTTCACCAAAATTGTTTTAATTCAGAAATTTATGAAAAAAATAGTTTTATTAACGTCTAATGTTGATTTATTTTAACAAAATATATTCTTCTGTTCTGTATAAATAGGTGGTACTGTCGGCACACATACAATTTAAAAATTTGAACTCGTTATATAGATTATATAATTATATATTCAGTTCAGGAAGTCTTGAACTCAACTTATAATGAACCGGTAGACTTGCGGTTCACTAAAAAGACTAGATTATTAATTTGTAAGGTATAAGGATTAATATTTAATATACATTGAAAACTACCTATATATCAATAAAAAAACGCAGACATTATCATACAAATTAATTTTATTAATACATTATAACAATTACATATGTTTTAGTAAATATGACGTAAGTATATTATATACGTAAGTATTTTAACCTTAATAAACAATCAAATTAAATAACTCGACAATGTATTAATAAGAATAAGCATTTAAGAATATTTTTGTATCTATATACATAAAAAACAGTATTATACTTTAAAAATTAAAGTAATAATTATAGTAATTTGATTAATGAAAACAATTTTTAAAATTATTACTAGTTGATAGCAAAATCAATAACTTTTATAATGAACATCACTCAATTATATTTATAATACATAAAAACTCAAAAAGCCATTAAAAAACAAATATGCTGAAAACAAGTACCTATAAGTAAAACTAATGCCTAATGGTATACAAGTATTGAAGTGTGTAATAAATTAGGAATTATGAACATCAGCTAATAATTTAATGCACTATGTTAAGTAAAATTTGTAAATAATAAGTAGTAAGATGATAATATATTATACTATGATCGAATAACGGATTTACTAAAACTGTTACCAGAAAATGTTTTGCAGTTCAATCGATACAAAAAGTTTAAATCTCAAAGAAAGAAAGACATATTATAACACAGTATAATTGTAAAAATTGCAGATTATATTTAATAAACATAAATATTAAATACACATTCGATCGGCACCTTATTGCTTTTTATCCGCAGGTAGGTACTTAACTTTACTAAGACCGATTAAACGATGAATCACAATATACGTAATATCATATTTTAAATTATAAGTAGGTACTTAATTATTGGTTTAATGAATTTTCTTATTTTGATAAATTATTAAATCCACACAGTTCTATTAATATAAGTAGTAATATTTTTAGATACCTATACAAATAATAGTACCTAGTACATTTGTTTTTATTTTTAATTTTAATGGGACAATTTATTATTAAATGATTTTCTGCAAAGTTTGATTAACCAAAAGTGGGGACAATTATTAAGTCCGTGATGGAAACAACTCGGAATTTGAAAAAATAGTTGTCCAAAGTACTTAACGTGTTCGGCTTACAATCTAAAGAGTGATTTTATTTTAATGAATTATTTTAAACGTAAGAAAAATTCCATCTATATACCTACCGCAGTATTATTTAAGATAAAAATAATCTACTATGAATACCCACTATCAATATATTATATTATATTACATATTATTATGTTAAACAGTTTATTAAAAATGTAATTAATATTACAGATAAAGTATCATCTGATATTTTAGTATGTAGAACAAGAACATTTCATTTTTCATTAAAATGAGAAACATTGGATTTAAAATAATTATTTAACTTTAATTAGTTTAATATTAGTTATAATTTATGCTTATCAACGTAATACTTTTATCGTACGGTTAAGTTAGGTAAGGTGCACATGTCTATTGTGTTACTTCTGTAGACGTACGAAAAATGTCCTTTCAATTTATTGCAATTCCAGAATTCAACTAGTGTTATTTTTCGCTTTTTCGGTAAGTGTATTAGCTATAGAATTATATTAGTGATGAACTGATAAAACCTGCATGAATCCGATGGGATTTATAAGCATTTTGGTGTATCCAACTATAAAGATCACTATGTTTAAATAAACTGAATTACTTTTAGATTCTGAGCGGAGCAGAGAATGTATTGATTTTACAACGATGTGTGTTTTTTATTTTCGCGTTCGAAGACCTTTTTTCTAATAGAGAAATTAAGGCTCTTCGAATCATCAACTTGGGTGGTTTCTAGTAGTATAAATTGGATATTGGTAGTACCTTTGGTAGGTCAAAACTTAATATTTTCAGTTCTTTGTGAAACTATTGGGACAAAAAAAGTATGATAATTTGTCAACATTTTAATATTATTATCAAAATAACTGATTGGTTTCCAAGGTTAGACAAAAGTTACACTGTTTTCGCTCAAAATAGTTTTACATCGTATATATAATGATTTATTTATTTATAGAGGGCGAGTCCAAACGTAGTACAGAACAATGGTATAGTCTTACTATTTGTGTTTCAAACATAAATAATGTAAAAAAAATATGTACCTAACTATTTTCGATGGTTGTACTTGTACTAATTGCTATAAGAGCAACTTTTATGATAGTTGTTGTATTACATTTTCAAACTTTTTGACCTTAAAAAACATATTAGCAACAAAAATAGAAAGTTACTTAGAAAAAAATAAAAAAATTTAAGCAACTCATAAGTCAAAATATTTATAACATTTGACCATGTATAGAAAAAGTGTGATATTTGGTGAAAAAATGTTGACCTGTCTACAAAAAAAAAACAGAAAATCGTTCTTGTCAGTTGTCAATAACTAGTATTGCGTAATTATTCCTGTTTTCCCGCAGCTTTTTCTTAATTTTTCGCAATGAGTATAAGCTATTATTAAATTGGGTATTTTATAATTTTGACCTTCAAAGTAAAACTAGATCAATTAATTATCTACCAGAAACTATCCTAAAAATTTAACTAACCTATGATGATAGCAAATTTACAAAACATAAGCACACTTCGTTGTGAATCCATTACATTACAATATCTCCGCTCAGAATTTTAATATAATTTATGTTTAATTCAAGTATACAAATAAAATTTACTTTTTATGAATTGTTCAATCTATTTTGGCTTTTGTATCGGTACCTTTATAGTTTAACCATTACGAAATTATGTTCAAGATGAATAAAATAGAGTTGATATGGTATACCTATATACATGGTATATCATAATATAGTTTATTAATCTACACTCTTCAGTTGAAGAATCCCAAACCTAAGGGCATCGGAGTTAAAGTGTGATGGAAGGTTAGATGGAAGGTTATCGTAAAAATTGAGTGATCATTATAAAAACAGTATTTGAATTTTGAATGAAAAAAATATAACTAAGAAATAACACCTGGGTACCTATAGTGTTATTTGTATAATCTTATAAATATTTTTTAAAATAAAATATTTAGATGTATTGAACGTTTTGTTGGAATAAATAGGTTTACTGGCGTTACAAGATAAAATTCCTTATGTTTCTTGCCTACTTCGTGTATTTTAAGGCGTTTTTACTTATACAAAATGTATAAAACTGCTGTAATTAATACTTATCACATTAACTCAATCAATAATAGTTCACATTTTTTTTCACACCAGTGGCACATTTTTTCAGCAGAATAGAGTACGCCAGGTAGACTATTTAATATTTATAACACTATTACATTCTACATATTAATTTTAAGGGACTTTGCATAGGCAATTTTTTCTATATCATGTTTGCGTTTAATAATATTTCATCATATGTAGCCATATAATAGGTACTTATTTTAAAATCAAATTACAATTAGTTCTGTGTTAAAATGTAGCTTATCATTTTTAAATGTGTCGCGACTGTCGTATTTAACTAATCACAATTTGTTCAAAAGTATTGTTTTGTGTAATAATTATGACTCAAACTAAAGTGGAATTATCGGCGTAGACCGTAAACAGCAAATACTGTGTAATATTGTGATAATTATTATGTTTTTTTGTAGTTTTTTATTGCTATTGTAGTATGGTACGAGAAAATTTGGTTTTCGTTCATTCGTTGTAGGAATTACATACCTACCTAAGTAATGATGTACCTCTTAAACCTATATATAAATAACAAAGTTATATTTTAATATATAACGAAAACTGGTTTAATTTATTGGAATCATAAAACAGTTTGTTTGTAAATATGAATTTTTATTAATAATTCGTATTTATTAGAATATTGGAAGGACAAATAATTAGGTATAGCTGTGGTTCAATACAATTTTTCGATGTCTTGGCACAATTACTTTTCTTTGCTATTATTATCTATACATGTATTTTTAATGAAGATATTTTCATCTTACATAATTTTGTTTACCCTTGAAGAATACTGTATTAAGAACAATATCGTTTAGTTTTAAAATAATATACCTCTGTAGATGGTCTGTAAAGTGTTTGTTCTAGTTCTACACAAGTAATTATTCGATAATTAATTGTTTTTTATTGATTAAAATTTTAAAACATTTATCTCGAGAGTAAGTAAATCATATACCTATTAATTACAGGCTATTAATGTGGTGTTTTCGATAGGCAAATAATAATAATTAATAAGTCTTGAACCTGCCTGCCAATATTATATTGCTTAGTAACTACCTAATTAGTAATTACCTACGTGTAGTTATATCTAATATATTAGGTTTACCATTTAGTTTCTCAATTAGAGCTACTCCACCGAGATTAAAAATGTTCATAATGAATGATAATCGAATCGATCAATATATAAGTTAGGTAACAATTTAGGGATTATATTATGATTTGTATAATAAGTATATCAAATTTGGCATAAAAGCTAACAGTGCCTACTTACACAAGGAGTCGTATTTACCTATTTGAATTTGGATCAAGAGTTTGTTGTATAGGTATTCACAATTATTAATGTTAGTTTGGCGTTTAGATATACCTAAGATAGTATTAATATTATATACATCAACAAAATTGGTAAGTCGTAAATGAGTAAATGTTACCTGTTCGCGTTCTGCAGAGGAAATTGTGACAAATATATGGTATTGGGCAATGCTGTTCAAATGGAGTTTAGAAAACATACAGTTGCAATTACGAGTGACGTTATATATAAAATTGTAATAATAAAAATGGGCAGCGTTTTCGACATCAAACAGAAGACCACCGACATAATAATAATAACCTACAGTTATTCTCAACTCACCGTGATAAGGAACAAGATGATAACAGGAGAGGCGGATGAGTTTGCGGTTATCGTGACGATGAACATTCTCTAAAATGTTCACGGATCGTGACTTACGAGTGGAGCATGAACATTAATTATTGCATTCGACATTTCAACATTTCGACCAAGCATGTTGCGAAATAATTGTGGAAATATTGGCCCCGCGCGACCCCGGCTCTAAGTAATTTGGAAATACGTCGCGAATTGTTAACCGTAGTTGTCGGTCGTTAACGAATATCGAAAACAGAGCAGTTTTGGCAGACACTGACCGCGTATGTCTCGTGATAACGGCTGATAATACGACCGTCGATCTTTTGTTCTCTGATAATATGAAAGTTGTATCATTAATTATCACCAAACGAATACAATAATATGCTTGTGGACCTGCTATTTTATACCCATGTTTTTACTGAGCATCGGCAGCAGGTTTATTATTAATTATTGTTGCAGGCTGTAGCGCTGTTACAAACATACCTATCGGCGGACGAACCGCAAGACGACAACCACAACTACAGGCTTGCCCGGCCGCTCTTCCACGGTAACGAGGGCACTGGGTACAATGACTACTATTACTACAAATGTCATGGAAGAAACGGCGACTGGCTGACTCTTCTACGGGTGGCGCGCCGACGACGACAACACCCACCAACACTATTACGCATTATATAGGTAGTTTTGTTGTTAATTCCATATAGTAAGTTGTTCACTTGCGCTTTTACGGCATTGTGTTCGGGACAGCGAGTGATAAGGGACTCCGTGACGTAATCGCAGGCTCGACGACACTCCGCTAGTCCACTATGCGTATCAACGAAATTCCTAGTCGCAACACGGCATGATGACGGCGGTGATGTACTGATGTCACACTTCACGATTTTTGTTTGATATTATTATTATTTTGATATGTTTTCTCCGAGAGCGTCGTCCTAGTGCGGTGTAAAGTTGTTGTTGTTACTGTTGATGTAGTGTTGTCGTAGTAGTAGCCAGGTAGGTGCGCAAGTAGTTTTCGTCTCTCCAGTTCGCGGTGTGAAAATACATATTATTATTTTGTCCGTGACTGACCGCCGCCGCCGACTCTTCTCCAACGGGTTTTCGTTACGTTTGTCTTCTATCGCCGTCGCACCTCTGTCGCGTTTCCGTTCTCGTCCCACCTGATGTGCTTGCAATGAACGGGATGACGTTCAGCGAGTTGATGTACCTGTTCTGCTGCCCACCCCTGCCGTCCCGTATCGCCGCCAAGCTGGCGTTCCTTCCGCCGCCAATTACGTACGACTTCACGCCGGTCGACAGTGGCGAGACTAAATACCATATCAAGTTCAACGACAAGGCCGAGTGGCAGTACACGGACAGCGACGTGCAGAACATCGAGGGATTCTATGCTCGCACGTCCCGTGGAAATCGCATAGCTTGCATATTTGTGCGATGCTGTCCCAACGCCCGTTACACCATACTGTTCTCGCACGGAAACGCCGTCGACCTGGGCCAGATGAGCAGCTTCTACCTAGGACTAGGTATGAGAATCAATTGCAATATATTCAGCTACGACTATTCAGGCTACGGCATCAGCAAGGGTAAGCCGACCGAAAGGGACCTGTATGCGGACATTGACGCCGCTTGGCAAACATTAAGGACCACGTACGGCATCAGCCCCGAAAACATTATACTGTACGGCCAAAGCATCGGTACCGTGCCCACTGTCGACTTGGCGTCTAGATATGAAGTGGGGGCTGTGGTCCTTCATTCGCCTTTGACATCTGGCATAAAAGTAGCTTTTCCTAGGTCCAAAAGGAAATGGTTCTTCGACGTGTTTACCAGGTACTTAAGTATTTATCTCGTAGAACTTCACCTTATTACATATGTACATTTTACACCATTAATTTGTTTAATTTTCTATTGTCTCTGTGTCTGCCACATTTAAATTTAGCTTAAAGACTTGGTATTATTTAAACTTGTACAGTCAATTGAGGCGTACAGTATAATTATGCTTCAATGCATAATCCTATTTAGTGTAGGTATGAAGGATTTCTAAGGTATGACTTGTTACATAATATTAAGTATAAATCTATAAACTCACCCTTTGTTAATACAAACAGTTGATAAATAAAAAATAAATAAATGTGTAATTTTATATTAGCCACACCCTATTTTATAATATGTGTAACCGGTGTGTGCCTATCTGTATTTTATTCTCTGGTTGTATAATGAAGGGTTATAATTTATATAAAACAAAATTGTGTGAACAAGTGGGATTATGTAGACAACAATTGGTTTGCTTGTATAAACAACCTAGTAGAGTAGTGAAGTTATGATATTAGTTTGAATTTTTGTAATAAATTCTTCGTGTTGAAAATATAAATTGTAAAATATTTATTTTTAATACCTTTTATTAACTACCTAGACATATCATTTATCCAACTATTTTGTAAATTATACTTATATAATAGGTGTGTATAAATATAATAATGACAATTTCATTCATTTAAATCTAAATACCTAAATTAAGTTAGCCAATGGTTATTTAATCTTTAAAAAATAAAAATAAAAATAGGTGGATATTAAGATATTAATATGGTATTTATGGTAAATGTTTTCTTATAAATATTACATTAGATCATATAATACTCACTTCATAATCGCCTATTTTAGAGATCAATTTATGAATTACAAACTTCAACTGCCCAGCAATCATCAGTTAACCTTTTTATTATTACTTCTTGGCCTTTAATATACCTATATCGATATAAAAAATTAAAAAACTGTTAATATTATTTAAGTACTATTAGCCATTAGGAAATGCCTCATATTTATTAAGGTTTTCTTTTTAATCATACAATTTTATAGTCTTTAGATATAATTAAAAAAATTCTTTCATTTTAACACAAATGCTAAAGAAGCATATTTTTACCGAGTCAATCGCATTAATAATTTTTAGATACCTTCCTGAGGAATATTTTATAAAGTTGTATTAAACATAATATTGTACCTACTGTCCTACTATTAAATGACTAAATTATTATATAACAATATACTTCATCCGATCTAATGATTTATACTTAGTCTATTACAGTTCTCTAAAATATGTTGACTGTAGTTTATAATTTATTGCATTTACTAGATTATGTAGATTCCTAGTACATAGTATTATGAATATAATATTTTAAGTTTTTTAGTAACTAAAATAATAAATACAAATTTTTGATACTTATGTTAGTATTTTGTTCTCAAGAAGATGCCGTAAAATACAATATTGATTTATTATATCTGTTTGTCTAGTGAAAAACAATGGATGAATAATAAATATATTATAGGTTAATATTTAAGTTAATTGACCTATGAGCTATGAACAAATTTAGATGAGGAAATAAATCATGTGATATTTCATTATGCATATCTTATAAAATACCTAGTATTTTTTCAACATTTAAAACATTTATACCTTTTTTCTAAAATTAAAGTCTAAAAATATGACTTAATCAAAAGAAATAGAAAATAGATAAATTAACTCTTTATAATATTTTATTAGAGGATACAATTTTGGTTATATAATAAATAAATATGTTATGGTGTCCTATTCTGACTAAATTAAGTACATTTAATTATTTATGTTATTATCAATTAATTTGTGTCATTTTTTAGTATCGATAAGGTATCAGAAGTTAACTCTCCAGTGCTTGTCATACACGGAACACATGATGAAGTAATTGATTTTTCACACGGTGTCGCTATTTATGAAAAATGTCCTAAAGCAGTTCCACCATTATGGGTTGAGGTGAATACATTTTTTGTATATTTAGTATTAAGATAAAATTAAAATATTACTATTTTCTATGTGTAAAATTTTGCAACTAAATAATTGTCTAAACTACATTCAATTTATTGTATTTCAGGGTGCCGGCCACAATGATGTAGAATTGCATAATGTTTATTTGGAAAGACTTAAACAATTTGTTACTACTGAACTGCTCAACTGACATTTAATTGAAAAAAAAGATGCAGATACATCGAATGGACAATCGCCCAATATGGTAACTAATGGCTCAGCGACTGAGAAATTACTTTGGTAATTTTTTATTATTATATCTAATACTACATATTAGTGTATAATTTGTATAATATTTATCATACTAAATATTAATCGTTCATACTATTTTATCATCCATTACAATTCATGTACAATATTTTTTTTTGTTAATCATTCGCTTAATCGTTATTATTAAGTCATGACTATATAACACTATTCCTAAACAAGTATTTTGAAGTTTAAACAACATATTTAATATTATGACTTGTGTATTATAATAACTAAAATAATGTATCAGTGTTTTTTTATCAAATTATTAAATTATTGTATGTTTATTATTATTATTTATTATAGGTTATATTTGATTAGGTTTATATATTATATTCTAGATTTATCGTTTATACCTATGATATGTATTTATATTATCATTATTATTATTATTTTAATACAGTAGAGTACCTATTAACCGAATTAATAATTCTTAACTTTGTGTGAAATGTGAATTTTAATCCTTTTCCTGAAAAATTTGAAAAACACATTTTTCATATAAAAATACTAAGTTATTGGATTAACAACCAATCCAAGTTTAGCCAAAAATTGGTGCTCTACTGTTGAGTTTATTTATTGTTTACTAGTACTGTACTACTGTTTTAATAATGGTTTTGTACTAGTTAAAACACTTTACATGACTTGAGTATAATATTTAAAATGTATATCATTATATCAAGTGTTTAAAAAAAAAAAATTATTATTGTAATTTTAATTATATATTAAGTTGAACAAAACAAATATTTTTTACACGCACATTGTTTTGTATGATATTTTTTGAATTCAAACATGGTATATATTATAAACATTTATTATAATATTGATAAAAAAAAAAAAAACATTAATACTTTCAATGTTTTTGTGGCCTTATAATATATTTCATGTACCTTCTTCAAATGTAATTTGTATGAAATTAAACACTATTTCTCATAATATTACTTATTAATTGTACATTATTAAATACCATTGATTTTATAATATATGTAAAGATGAATGGTGATATAGCTGTATTTTGCAACTAGTATAAGTTGCAGAGTAAATAAAAACATTGTTATTTGAAAAAACAATTTTATATTTATTTGTGACTTGGTGATATAGTTCCCGGATAGGTGACCATCCGAGATTTTTAGTAACAAATCCTTGCCACACATTTACAACACGTGCTTAAACCACCACACAATACCAGGCTGATGAGTAAGAAAGTATTACCTTAGTAATTGAAGCCTTAATTCAAATAAAAAAATGTATATTTGTGTACAAGTTATAATCTTCATATAGGGTGATGATCAGTTACAGAAACTAACAATATATACCTAACAGAAATACCAAGTAAATTTTAATGATCGTAAAATAATCAATATTTGCTATACCCGCATACGCTCTCTTCTTCTAACAAATGAGTAACATAGCAAATTGTATGCTCAACAGAATAGATCATGTGTTGCTCTTTTGGTTTAAAAATTAGAGTGAATTGACCTCTTAGAAAATGTAAAACTTGCTTTAAAATCAAAATCTAAAAAAAAAACCTACAAGGTTCATTAGATAATATTCTTGCCTTTAAATTTTATGAGAGATCAATTCACTCTAATTTTTAAACTAAAGGAGACAGGAGTTACACATGATCTGTTGTGCATAAAATTTGCTATGTTACTCATTGATAAGAAGGAGACCTGGGGACAGCGCATGTGGGTGTAGCGTTCTCTTAAGAAATGTTAATATTTTTATTTATCTGTTGGTATGTGTAGTGTCTGAGTCGGAATGGCTCGGAAGGCAAGTCCGCAATTGCGGATGGGGTCCCGGCTTAATTATGGTAATTGGGGGCTCCTGATTTTGTACCTATTAATATTATTATTATTAGTTTAGAGAAAATAGAAATCCGAAATAAACATTTTTTTTTCAAATAAGGATTTGGTAAGGATAAAGATATTTTTGTTTACAATCTTGAGAAGTTCTCAATAATTATTAAAATTATGACATTTTCATTCTACGAATTTAATAGCTGCCTATGTAGGTACAAATGTGACATATTGTATCATTGATTATACATACATAGTGTAAAATTGTTGTGACTATTAAATAATATTATATTCATACGGGCGAATGCGTATGACTTGGTATTCTCATCATCACTGATTGTAACTGAATTATTATATTTTGGATAAGTTTTGTACTCCTGCACATGAAGGCCACAGGGTTATAAATAGCTTTAAAGTATATGTTCTTTTAAATAAGCCGTTCTAAATTCAGAATTCTAATCTATGATAAATAATTTTTAATATTATAATCAAATGATACGAATTGCAAGAATAATTTATAGTCCTACGGACGTTCATTGTTCATTTATTTTGTTTAAAATATGATGATTTGTTTTCATGGCATTAAAACTAAATTAAAAGTTGTTAAATAATATTGTTGAATTGTTCTTACTTCTTCTTGACGTCTTGTAGGTTGTAACTGTTGACCGTTATTATTTTAATCGTGATTCGTGATGGATAGAAGAAAATACAAAGCAGGTTCGAAAAAAAGAAAGGAGAAAGAAAATCAGAAATTGTTTGAATGTGCCCGTGACATAAGTCAAAAAATTTAGTTCTTCTACAAGTGTGAAAGGTAAGAATATTAAACAAGTAAAAACATTTGCCATTCGCCTGTTGGGGCCTTTTTTCAAATCGCGGACTGGACCTTTTCGAGCCAGTCCGACACAACGCGTAGGCATACGATTTAAGACTGAAGTAGGTACCTATTTAAATGTGTACATTTTTAATTCAGCTGAATTGTATGAACCGATGCAGAATATTGGTTACTGGTTGCTATCAATATCATGTAAGTAGGTAATCAAAATGACAAATTGTTTTTTACTGTACAGCTAAATCAAAATTTGATATATCTTGTGCATTCACGAGAACGCCATTTTGTAATTTGTAGTCTCCATCTTACAAACGTAGAATGCGGCAAATTTTACACTCACAATACATTTTACTCTATAATTTCTAAAATTAGAATAAATTTACCTTTTATAAAATTGAAAGTCAAGGGTATCTCGTAGGATTTTATTGATATTATTAATTTTAAGTAAGTTATTGCCATTTTTGAACGTACATGATGTCTTGTGAATTTTAAAATAATCATAACTTACTTAAAAATAATAATTTTAATAAAATTCCCCGTGATGCCATAGATAATATTTTTGCCTTTAAATTGTATGTGAGGTAAATTCACTCACATTATAAATTATACACATAGTAAAATGTATTATTGGTAACGTAAAATTTGCCATGTGCGTTTGTAAGACGGAGACAACAAATGCCGGTGTAGCGTCCTCTTAAAAATGTTTTTTTCTTTTAAAAAGAGAGCTCATGACAGGATTTGTATTTTGTTGTATATTATTATGAATTTTGTTTTTGTTAAAACTTTTACAAAGGATGAAAGGACATCTACTTTATGGATGGCCGGATAGGTAAGTATTATAGATAGGTATTCTATGAAAAAGGGCTAAGTCCAATTTCAGAAAACTTATAGCAAAACGAAATTAAATTATTTGTACATAGTACATTTTCTATAGATCTACTTGATTTTTCGAGCTTAAATTCATAAAATATAGAATTTAATTTATCATATAATTGATTGATTTTGTAAACAAAACATTTTGTTTGGTGGCTGTTGACTGGTGGTCATATTATTATTATTTAATAAAAAAAACTTAGTATAGTTGTGGAAATATCTCTGTTGTAATACAATTTAAATAGAAGTAGTAAAAGCTAAAACAATTTGAAATAAGTGGAAAAAGCGAAATCAGCAGTGTTTGCAGAATTTTGTCGGATACATGTTTGTAGTGTGTAGTGTGTGTGCTCAGACCTTTCCCTGTTTCCCTATAATAAACATATAATAAATTATGATATTTCCTTTAAAAGTGATGGAATTGGTTAGTCCTGTACTTTTCATCTGCAGTGGGTTAGGTTTTCAGGTAATGTTCTCTCCTGGCGTAGAGTATACTAGAAGGTGTAATTAAAATTTAATTTGTTTATAAAAGGACGTACCTATATAGGTAATAGGCATGGTTAGGTATTACCTATATTATACTGGCTATTAATTAGGTACCTATTATAATTTATAGGTGCTGTCGAACGATAATTATGTTTGAATGAAAATAACAATAATTTAATATAGCAGCTGTATCATTAGCATTATGATTATGTAGATACTAGGTAGTTAAAATTTAAATTTAAAATACGAGTATTATAAAAGTCAAATATTTCAAACACAGCGAAAACAAAAATAACGATTTTAGTTATTTTGTAGTCATTTAACTTGAAAAGTTTATGTATTAGAGTTAATTGACCATCAAACTTAAATGTAAGAACATAATCTGGGTTCCCTCTTTGGTTTTTTACCATATTTTTATTGAAAAGTGAGTTATGAGTAAGTATTATGTTAAGCATTAATATTTGAAAATGCTCAAAATTCACTCACACAGGTTTACCTCAAGGTAGTCTAACGAGTCTAAGACTCTTAGTCCTCTACTTTTTTAACATTGTAGCCAAAACCATATGTCAGCCCCCTTGAAGGAGCCAACATCCCATACTTCTGTAGGCTGAAAAATATATAATTTTATATAATTTCCTACTCCCACAATCCCTCAAAGATTGTGTAATCTCAAAATGAGATTTTTTAAATTGTATTAACTATAAATCTAAAAATATGGTAAAACAAATACCAAGGGAAGGAGGAGGAGGTGAACACCACCCCGACTGTGTGTACGCTACTGGAGCGGAGATAGTTCGTCAGCGATATAACCTTTCTACTAACAGTGGTTCCCAACCTAACATTTTAAATTCAAGGTGTTCGTGCCCCTTGGATACCAGGCCGGTAAAGCCGTCTCCAAATTTCTTCATCACAAGTTTGGAAGTATTTGCAATACTCTGAAGGTACTCCACAGCTGGCATGAAAAGAGTCTGCCCACTCTCTGGGTATTAATTTTTCGTTTGCGAGTATACGACCTGGTTTTCTTTACCCTTAAACGTGCGCTTTAGACCTTCAGTTTTTTTTTAATAAAGTCAGAAGTCGGCTTCTGCTGTGATCCTCGATTCATTTGACACTCTGCCGAAAACCTTGCAATAAGTACACAATAAATATATAAATATATCATATCCACTTCGTGGCTGGTGGATTTAATTTCAATTTCAAATTCTTGTTCTTTTTACATATTTTCAGTCAACGGTTATTTATCTTAGTTATCACTAATCAGTCTTTTATGACTGGCTTAAACATCATTAATAATGGCCCATAATGCATTATTGTGATATCAAATTCCTTTACCGTTAGAATTTTTCTAGGTTTTTTCCGTTGCTAATTTTTCCAACTCTACCACTCTGCGCATTCAATGATTACATTTTCAAATAGTTTATATATTTGTAAAAATTCTTTGGAATTACGTTCAGGCGAAGTGTTTGACTGTACCGGCACTATGGACTTAGTTCCACACCACGAACATCTCACTCTGTAGTGTTTTGATCGCATAAAAAACAAAAAAAAATTTAAATAAATTTAATCTTCTCATTAGTCGCGGTTGCAGAGTGGCAACTGACCGGCGAGCAACTGAGTAATTATTACCCGTTTTATTACATAAGATAAGTGCTTCAAAACTTTCAGTACCAATGTGTACCTACCTATGCATACCCACCCATCCAAACTTCGGAGGAGCGGGCACTTATCTTATATTGATATTATGTTGATAATTAAAAAAAATCAAGATAGACTGCTTAAGCTACTACCTGTGTATTCAATAAGAGAGTAATGTCTAGGTGTCATTACAATTCTTGTCAAACTGCATAATCATTGACGACCCGAACCAGGTTAGGTTAGGAACTAATGACACTTTGAAATGTCTATAGAATGTTGTGGATCGTTACCATCGATTATTGTGACATACTTACTGTGCTATATGGATACTTCACATCTGTCTAGATACACCCCTGCTATGTAGCTGAACGAAAATAGATTCCATTGTTTTTCGAAGTCATAAGTTCATATTTTGAACGACAAGGGAAAATTAAGGTAAAAGGCGTATGAGGTCATGTAGTTAAGAAAAATATGATTTTCGGAGAACATTTGAATTTCCTTTTAGCCGATGACGGGAAAGACTAAGCTATATATTAGGGAAAAACTATTCATCAGATAATTTAACCATAAGATATGAACAATAAAATCCAAAAAACTATCGACGTAGTAATAATATAGGCTTATAGCCGGTAGATGTTTTTATATTAAAATTATGATATTGATATGTTTACCACATAGTTATTTTGTTATGAATTCATCTATGTAATTGTGAGTATGCGTAATGTGTATCGTGTATCGTGTATGTAATTGAACAAAGGACTGGCTATGTAAAAAATGGATAACAGATATTATGTACCATACGATATCTCGTGTGTATATTTGGCAGGTTAAGTAGAGAGTTAACGAAAAACGATTGTGAGCGAAGATGGTCTATCAACCTATATTATTTCATTAAATACATTTTATGATATTATTGTGATTAAAGTAATTTATTTTGCTATTATAATATAGGCATTAGTACTACAGTAATTAGGACCTAGGTTAAATTAATTTTTGCCAATAAAAATTGCATTTGCAGAATATGTCTAATGTCTTTATATGTAAACTGTATGCAATACAATTATTAATAATAGGTGCTCTAAAAGTCTTGAGTACCCGCGAATAATATTTTTAAATTACCACAAAAATTGTTATTCTTGGTTTTAATATATAATTTTATTCAAAATTCAAACTTAGAATGTATGTAAAAAATAACCGTGTTAATGTATTTTTTTAGATTTTTTGGTTATAATATAAACTAGTTATGGGAAACCTTGCTTTAAATTTTCATTTCTTAGCTATAAAAATGAACTTTTTATTATTTTATAACTACTTTAATTTGAAAAGTGTTGTCGAAATTTGAACTTTAAATACTTATAAAAAAAAAAAACGTGCCTATGGATCTTTAATATTTATCAACTGCTATTATAATAACTTATAAGGCACTTTAGTTCTGTTGAAGCAAATCGAAGCACATTTTCCGTCCCAAAAATTGATGACAGAAACAACATCATAACACACATCGTTGTGAAATTAATTAATTCATCGTTCCTCTCAGAATCTAAGGTTAGCAATTATTGGGTTAAAATATTATTTTATACTAGGAACAAAATTTTTTTTTGTTTAGTCATTAATTAATTATTATTAAGTTCAGAGGCATATTTTATAACGCATCTTGTATTCTTGTCGTTCAGGTGGTTTGCAGTCGCCTGTCGCGGTTATGTAGTTTTATTCATTGGTATATAACCATGGATTTCAGAATTTGTATTCTAAAATCAATGGTTACAGTAGGTAATGTTTGTTCTACAGTTTTTTCGCCTTACGAGTCTCCGACGTGGGTGTTAAACTGGTTTATCGACGACAGACTATATAGGTACGGGTGGGTACCCCCTCACCCCCCCCCCAACAATCCAGCAAAGCGCACGACATTTATTATTATCGCGTATTGTCGGCGCTACACAAAATTTACGATCAACCAGAACAAATTCTGCGAATTCGCCAACTAACAGTACCTACATTTTTTCTCACAACAATGCGTTTCCATATGGTTTTATCCAAAGTACATTAATTAATAGAAGAGAAATATTAGGTGATACAGTGTGATATAGATGCAAAGGTATTTACAAATGGAAATTAAAATTATATGAATAATGAATGTGCATTCTATTCATACCGACGATTCAGTATAACAATAAAAAACGCACACAAGCGTACACACATTGTTTACCATCTCAATTCCAAAATGTAATTATGTAGGTATTCAACGGTGTCTAGGTGGTTAAATTCTAAAGTTGAAATTCATCTGCTGATAGCTTGTTTCTTCGTGGGGGGGGAGAGATACGATATTTAGACTAAACCCTGCCTCTAATAATTGCCTACAGCCCTGTGTATTGTAAGTTGCAATAATACTCAAAGAAACAAGGCCATATATATGAAATGTTGGCGCTTCCCTTTAATGTTAAACAAATACATTTCATTATTTCTACTTTATATACGTAATTTATAAATCTTCACTTACAAATCGCAACAATACAAAACATAAAAAAAAATTGATTGTCAACACTGAGTTTTGCAATAATTATACCTACATTCAACTATGAAAATAATCTACGATATCGTTGTTATACGTTTTCATTAACAATAATTTTTTTTTTAAATGTCTTCGTTAAAAATATTCAGTTGAAGTGTATACAGCTGGGTAACCACTTTTTTTTTTATTGAATCACCTGCGGCTTTTATCAATGGCAAAGCGATATTTTTTCGGTGCTCACCGTGTCGCAGAAGAATGAAGACGACTCTAGACTCAGTGTTCAGTATTCAATATTCACTTAATGCAATAAAATATATTAGTATATTACCTACGTCGCAGCAGAGTATTTTCTTATCATTGTAACATATACAGGGTGTTCCAAATTTCATGTGACAGCAGATTTCAGTATGATATATTTAAATTAGGGGAAAATGACCTATGTGAAAACTGTTTTGAATCATATAATCTAAATTAATTTGATATTAAATATTTTTTTTATTAATTAGGATGGGGAGGTTTGAGGGTCAACTTTTAAAATTCAAATGGGAACCTATATTTTTGAAATATGATTCCTGCACAGTTTAATTTTTAATGAATT
>NW_019104253.1:0-43769 GCF_001856785.1 Myzus persicae
CTATATTGATTATTACTTTAATATTAATATTCATATGATCTGTAACTGTTATAACTTGTACTATTTTGTAAATATATAATAATTATTATTTGCTTCGTAAGATAATAGTTTATGTATTAATATCTTCTGCAGGGGTGGTATGTACATTTTTTTTATAATACATCTACTTATTATTTTTATGTAAATACATCATCTTTGTTACGCAATGTGAAAACAAGTACTTTGAATCACAAAACGATTTTACGCTTGAGAACTTTAATTTATTTTATAACAATATTGTGCACATTAGAAGAAAAAGACGGCCGAATGCGATCGTTACGCCGGTTACGTATATACTAAAATAAAAATTGAAGCCTGGCAATGTGATCGCCGAATAGAGCCTCTTTCTTATCTTTATTGATACATTGATTACGATACGTACCGAACAATCTTTGTTTAAATGTTTCGATTATTGCATGATAAATGATAATAGTGCCTTATTTGATAAGAAATATACACTAATGCTGACTTTTTTAATGAAAAAAATGCTTACTTCAGTGAGATAACTCAATGTTAAATATAGAACAATAACAATTGTGTATGGTATGATAAAGACCCTAGAACCAATTTATTGACCGATACTACAATAACTTTGTACTTTTATGTTTATTAAATAGATTTTATATTTGGTATACCCATATATCCATATTTGGCCATTATTGGTGTTAATTCATTTTGTGAATTTATTAATGTATAAAGTAGAAATATAATACATTACAACTTAATCAGAAAATAACTAATTATTTGAAAATTATGTTGAAATTGTTATGATTCAAAAATGAATAATGTTAGATACTTTAAATGCACACTTAATATTTATATCAGATTTTTCTAAATCTATAAAAAAAAAGGGAAATTCCGGATCATATAAATTCATCACTTGAGAACGAGTTGACCGATTTCGCTGACTTTTGTTGTGTTCGTATTTTTCAGGACAAGAAAGTGTGTATGAAAGAAAATGTAAGGAAAACACACACAGGGAAAGTTGAAAATTAGAATGGAAAAAATCAAACAGTGGTCATCTTTCCAGTACAATAAAATAAAATTTCACTGTTAAAGTGTTAAGCATTACATTTTCTTACATTTTAACAAAATTTATGAACTTGATGTATTGAACTGTGGTTCCTAAAATGTGCATTTAGATGTACAATGCGAAAGAATTTTAAAAAAAAACGCATTTTAAAAATTGAAACTTGAACATTGTTGTTTAGATAATTTAAATTGCTTATTTTTTTCCATGTCATTTATTTGTACTCATGAAAATTATCGATATTATTGAATAATAGTGGTCAACTGGGAGATTATTGGGAAGGTAAAGATTGCATCATCAATTATCTTCCTTACAGGTTATCAATTTGCTATTCATAATGGTAAATATTACTAATATTTAATTAGCAGAATTAAGGCAATAATTGCCTACCTAGGTGGCTAAGTATCACTAATTGTAGCTCATTGTTGTGTCCACTATTCACCGCCGGGGGATTGCCTTTCTGTTATGCAACTTGCATATTGCCCGCCATCTGAACTAATTGCCTACTCGGATTGTCCAACTTAGTGACTAAGTTACACGTAAACAGATTTTCACTTGAAGTTGCTGATTTGCTAGAAATTCATGTTTTTCATCTATACACTTTTTGCACACATAAAAACACAGGATAAACAATAGCATGCGGTACTGATATAAGTTCATAATAATAATAATAAACAAACACTTTGATATTTTAATAGTTATTAGAATGTTTTTGATTGCGATGTTTTTAGGCAATATTAGTTCAACGAACATTTACAAAGTTTATGTTTCTATAAGAACAACAAACTGCTAATGGTCATATGTACAAATTATCCTAAGAAATAAAGTCCAATACTCATACCTAATCGTTTTTCATATGCAATTATTTATGAATTTATCATTGACATAAGACTCAACACATCCATTACGACAATCTTTTTAAGGGCGATAGACGCGATAATAAATTCTAGTGATTGTATGGTAAACTCTCCCGGATCAATTTTATGTTTACCTGTGAGAAATTTGTTTTCTCTCCAGTGTCAACTTTTTGTTTACCTGAAGTAAATGTGTAAACTCTCTTGAGTTGTTTTAAATGTTATAGCTACACTATGAATTAGTTACAGTACAGCGATTGTAACTATCATTATAAATATTTACTATCATAATTGTACTAACGTTTATCTGTATGTGAAATTTAAACATTTAAATATTTTACTATCGTTTACCTATTTTTAATTTAAATATTTAAAGCGAAATTTGTAATAGGCGAATCATACCCCTGGATATTTATACCCCCCGGGGGTATAATTTTCCTAGGATAATAGTACCCCCGGTACAAACATCCTAGGATATTAATACCCCCCTATAAATATATACCAGGGGTACAAATATCCTAGGATAATAATACCCCGTGTGGGTATGAAAAACCTAGGAAATTTATACCCCCGGTATAATTTTCCTAGGATATTTATACCTCCCAAAATGTCATTTCAGTGGGTACGAATATCCTAGTAATTTTATACCCCCGGTATAATTTTCCTAGGGTATTTATACCTCCAGAAATTTCTTACCGGGGAGATACAAATATCTTAG
Source organism: Myzus persicae (assembly GCF_001856785.1). Classification (NCBI taxonomy): domain Eukaryota; kingdom Metazoa; phylum Arthropoda; class Insecta; order Hemiptera; family Aphididae; genus Myzus; species Myzus persicae. Next base: position 2,642 of record NW_019104253.1, read on the forward strand.
GAAATTTAATCTCCGGTAATATATTTCTAGTAAATTCATACTCATAGTATAATACTTCTCAGAATTTTTTTACAGGGATGTACTAAAATCCTAGGAAAATTGTGCTACTGATAATATTTAAATGAATTGTTTTATTTGATTTTTTATGAATAAAAAATGGAACGACAATGTTGAAAAACAAAATATTTACTATCTTAACAAATAGAAATATAGATTAATTTTTATTAAATATAATTATTATTCGTGGCTTGATGAGGCACTGTCATAAACTCAAGCTGCGGCAACGCTCTGAGCATAAGAACTGGCCGTCGTTGCTAGCACTGGGATGGGTGACCGCCCGGGTTTTTAGCAACACATATTTGCTACTTGCTAGGCATACAATCGTGTTCCAGCCAATCGTTCCTCCCACACAGTACCAGGCTAATGACCTTAGTAGTTTAATCATTAATCCATATAAAAAAAAAATACATTATTCAATTATTGTAAGGTATATCTAAAACGTTTATTTATAATTTGATTTGCATAATAGAAAAAAAAAATGTTTACTACATTTACTACTATTTTTGTAGTTAGTACAGTCAGATAAATAGTTCCACAAGCACATACGTGCAAGTTTAATGTTAATGAATCGAAGATCATATAATATTATACGCTATATTATAGAGAAAAAAAAATCGTTAAACCGAATCGCGGAAAAAAAATTATATATAAATTTGAATACATGTGTACATGTGCCACAATGTGGCTTGTATCTATAACAAATATTATAATACATTAAAATTATTATTTAATAATTATTATTTAGTATAGTGTGTATAAACCTAAGATGTTATACTAAATTTTCACTGAATGTTTGTGTTACCATTTTTTATAGACTATAAAATCTTCAAAATATTTTGAAGTATGTTCAACTATTTAAAGGCATTTGAAATTTTCGATTATTATTCTCAATAACATTTTATGAGAGTCTGAATTTCAAATTTTGATAAAATACTTAAAAATCAATTTATTTTAAGTTAGAAATTCATAAAAAAAAATGTTCATATCCAATATGTCTTAATAGTTTGTCTATCTCAATCAAAAAAATAAAAGTTTCTACCGGAGAGTCAAATCAAAATTTTATGAGCGTTTGAAATTAAAATTTTTACATTGGATATTCATTTGATTATATACATTATTGTTAATGAATACCAGGTTAAAATTAATTAAAACTGCTTAAAAGCTACATTTCCTTACCTGTAGTAAAATGTATAGTCAAGGTACGCATAAATTTGACTGTATGACATAAGCGTCAAGGGTATACATAATTTTCTTAAATCGTTTGATTTTTTCGATTTTTAAAAAAATTTTCAATAATATACATACAAATAATTATAATTTTAATAAATTGGTTTATTTCTACCAATACAAAAAATTAAGGTTAAACGTTTGGAGTTTTATAGTTCTAACGATATATAATTCCTACATTTAATATCTGTAAGATTTACCTAACCTACCTTTGATTTTGGCGCTTTCATACGATACAATTTTTTTTCTCCTCTTATTTTGAAGTTTATGTCTTCCTAGAATAAATTTTAAATCCAAAGGAATAGTGTTTTTGAATTACTACAATATAATGATAATTGTTAGGTATGCTTAGTTTAAATATCAATAATTCAACAATTTTCAAACATCAAACATTTTTTAATCGAAACTCATAAAATTTTTTTTTAATTTTAAACGTCTATAAATAGCACAAAATTATAAAACTATTTTGAAAATGATATCATATATAGAAAATGATAAATTATATATTTTGTGACAATTTCAAGTATCATCTACAGTTATTCGATTTTAAATTACAACTAATAAAGAAAATTGTTCAATTAGTAATCATAGAACTTACTGGACTTTAAAAGCTCATAAAAAATGTATATATTACATTTATGTATATTTTTGTATGTTTTTATTTTTATAAAAGTAGAAACACGTAAGAGGAATCTTGTATTAAATTTTGAAATATTAGGTATAAAAAAATAACAATTTCTTATACATTTTTAATTACAAATAAATCCACTAGGTTTTTAATACCCCCATGGATGTATTATTGTCTTAGAATATTCGTACCAAAAATGTACAATTTGTGTGGGCGATTTATAAGATTCCTAGGATATTTGCACCCCCCGGTAAAAAATTTTAGGAGGTATAAATATCCTAGAAAAATTATACTGGGGTTTTAAAATGACTAGGATATTCGTACTCCCAGTATGAAATTTTGGGTGGTATAGATATCCTAGGAAAATTATACCAGGGATATAAAATTACTAGGATATTTGTACCCCCCGGTAAGACATTTTGGGAGGTATAAATATTCTAGGAAAATTATTCAGGGGTATAAATTTCCTATATTTATCATACCCTCGTGGAGGTATAATTATCCTAGTATATTTGTACCCCCGGTATAAAATTTCGGGGGGTATGAATATCCTAAGAAATTTGTACCGGGGGTACTTACTATTAACCTAGGAAAATCATACCGCCGGGGGGTATGAATATCCGGGGGTATTGTTTTCCTGTCACACCGGGAGAGTTTACATGTTCCCGTCAGTTAGTCTTTTAGTAGGCCCGGAGAGTTAACTATAGGGAGAGTTCAAATGTCATTAAAATCGGGAGAGTTTAAAATTACCCTTCTTAATGACGCTTATTATTAACCTATAATAATACCTATAACATCTAACCTATATTATAACCCGGCAACTTCCCCTGTTGTTTTCTTTAGAAGATAGTATTATCAGGTTTTTATTTTCATACATTGAACTTTTATTGTCATTCAGCCATTGTGACTTCTTGGATGTAACTTTTCAAATAGCATCTATTACTAGCGGTATGTTTACACTTGTATAAAGATATTTTTATTTTCAAACTTCTATGGCTTAAATATTTATTTATCATAAGATTTTAAAAGTATACAATGATAAAAACACATTTTAATAATGTGCAATTTATTATTGCAGTTATAATTTGTGTAAACAATAATAATAGTATTAATAGTAAAAAAAAAAATAATAATAATAATAGTAATAATAATAATAATAATAATAATAATAATAATAATAATAAAAATAATAGTTTATATTAAATATGTAATAGGTTTTACTAATACTACTGCTAATAATAATAATAACAATAACAATAATAATATTAATAATAATAATAATAACCATAATCATAATCATAGTGATAGTATTAATAATAATAATTATTATAATTTATTATAGTAATTCATAATTCTATTTTATGACTCAGCTAAATAAATAGACTACACACAAACAGTATACCTATTTAACTACCATGATAACAATGTCTATAAACTAATAATATAATGAATTTCATATTATACGGTATTCATCGTCGTAAATATAAGAGGAAAAGACACTCGAATATAATAAATCACATGATACAAAAACAAAAAAAAAAACATTAAAATGCTTAAAATTTGTGTTGGAAGACGAGGACGTCGATATGCATTTCGTTGACAATATAAAACCATTATTGTATTGATTTTTTTTTTTTATTGTAAGTAAATATTTATGTAAACGGTGGTCAGACCGAAACATTTATGTCTTATATGTATTCACTAAATAATCAAAAATAGTGTTAATTACAATTATTGTGCGCTTGTGGAACAGTCTAATATAGGAATATAGTTACAGTAAATATAATGATAATTTATGTTAAAACGATAAGCGTTGAATCTTCACAAATGAAAAGTCTACGCAATTTTATTGACTCAATTTTAATATGTTAGCAAAATGTAATAATTACGATATGTTAGGTACATCGATACTATGATATTCATTAAAGAAAAATCGAATAGTTTATGATTAAAGCGAAAAAACAATTATAAAATGTAATCATAGGAAGGTAATTAAATAAATAATTTCTTAATTGATCACTCTTTAATACTTGGTTACACGTAACACTTGAATTTATTCTATTCAAACTTAACTCATAACCAAGGTATTCAATTTACGTGTATTTTTTTTTTTTTTTTTAATAGATTTATCACATATTTTTGACAAATATGATCTGATACTAACTTTTTCAAATAGTTATAATTTTTAAATGTATTACTTATTGAATATGGAATAACTCAAAAATTACAACATTACTATGTGTAGATATTATAGGTAAATTTAATATTTTTATCAAATTAATTTATAACTTTATAAGATATGTAAAAACATCAGAATTTAGTTACCACTCATTTAACGATCATTTACATTTACCTCATTTATTAGTTTAATTTAAAAGGGATGTATTAACAATAAGCGTTCCCCTATCGTTATAAATAATATAACTATATAAAAATCTTTATTTGAAAATCATAAAATATTGATGATGAACTTTCGTTGATAAAAAATTTTAATCGGTATTGAGTGAAATATTTGTGTATAATTAGGTGGATAGGTATTTTATAGTTTTGGGGAAAGTAATTTTTATTTTTATTATAGTGGTGTTAAAAATATTATAACGGCTTCATGATATGTTACATACTTAAGGCCGATACATATAACATGGTTGTTTTCTTGTGTTATGGAATTTACTTATCGTGTTACTTGTTAGAAAAAGTACAATACAAATAACATTATTAAAGTTATATTTATGTATACTGTCTACATAAAGTGATGTATATGAACTTTATCAACTAATAATGAGGATAATGAAACGATGATATGCAGTAAAATATGTAAAATGTGGATATAAAAACAGTTAAGAAATTTCTAATTTGGTTCGATTATTTCGAACACAGTAACGTAGTTCTTACATTCAACTAATAATATACTAATGATGGTCCTTATAACAAACGCAAATCTTATGTTTTTTTTTTTCAAAAGAATCAAGTGTTAGGTATAATTTTATATTTTTTTATAGCCCATTAATGCTCATCAGATGTTTACGAAATGTTTAAATCCACTATGGTCCACGCAATTCATATAGTTAAAACACGTTAATAATGGGCGTTATCCTTAAGACTGTACACACTTACAATACTAAATAATACAATTAATGATAATAATATCAAATTTTTTAACTAAAATATTGCATTTAAATTTAGTTTTAAAGTTAATTTTAAGTTTGAAAATATACATCTAATATTTAATGGATGCTGGGTAGTAATAAAATTATATAAATCAATTTATCTTTATCATTCCAACTACATAATGTTAAATAGTAAAATATAGTCAATTTTTACTTTCAAATAAACTAGTATTATTTTAAGGTGTAAAAAAACGGTAAATCTATTATTAAATTAGACTTTCTATGTGAAATTAAAACATAACTTAACTGCTAAAGAGCTTCATTAATATTGCTTACAACAATAAAGTCTAGTATCTTAAAATTAAATTGGTATAAATATATTATAATGTACTAAATTATTTTGTAAACTATACCTATAATAATATATGATATCATCTATTTTAATTAATATTGTAATGAATAGTACATAAAGGGTAAAGTAACATAGCCGTTATATTATGAGTAATTTGTATTACTGCAACACTATGTTGGTTTTAAGATTTTTGACGAAAATCAATCCAGTTATCAAGCAATACAAATCATTAAAACAAAAGCATAGTAGGTAGGTAATTGACATTCCGAATAACAATAGTTTCTGTTGCAACTTATACATAAAGTCGTTAAAAATTTAAATATAATATGATGAATAAAATCAAAACTAATTCATATTTATAATAATAAAAATTTGCATATTAATTTACATTTTACACTATCAGTAATTATTTTTATAGCACATATAGTTTAACGTGGGCACACGTCATCGACTGTAAGCAGACATATTATTCAAGATAATACAATAGGTATTATATTTTTATATAAATAAAAAAATACGTATAATAACAATTTAAAGTAAGTTTTTAAGTTAAATAGTAAAAAATTAACTCTGTAATGAGATTATGTTAGCAAACAAATATTCAATAATTATGAAATATTTTTATGTGTCCAAAAATTAAATATTTATAGTGTATAGCTAATGTCTTTAATGTTGATTAAGATTAAATATATTATATGTAAAACACAATGATAGAAATAGATTTTTAATAAATAAGAAAGAATACTTCAGTAATGAACCCTATAATTTTTTTGTTTTATAGGTATAGATTAATGTCAATAACTCAGATATCCAGTAATCTAGACTAGGTTTTAATTTTTATTCTGATGTAATAACATAACTAAAAATATAAAACAAAATAAAGATTTAAAAAAAGTTTAAATACGGTACATGGTTATGAGAATCATTTAAATGAAAAAAATTATGATAGTAATTTTTGTAAAATAAATCAAGTTTGTAATACTAATGCATACTTATAGTTATCAAATAGGTACCTATATAATTTACAAATTAAATAAAGATGTTAGTCAGATATTCTTTTAAAAATCAGCCGTATCAGAAATTCTACAAAGAAAAACTATACACAAAATGTGTAATTGCAGAATCGAATAGTAGCCTAATCATATTATATAAACTATATTATAAAATAAAACGTCGTCTATTATTGCTGTGTTGATCAAAACAATTGAAAAACGATATAATTTATAATTCAAATAAAACCCCAGTTCGTTAGCACATCTAAAACTCTCATGCTTTGTATCATTTATTCCATCGTATCGTACTGGACTTTCTTGATTTTGAAGTGTCTGAAAACCGCATACCCACCAACCGTAAGTACGGCGACGGCTGCTAGGGTGATTCCGAATATGAACGGCACGGTTTCGTTTCGCATGGCACCAGCACCGATCGACGAACACTGGTAAGCTGTAACATCGAATCATACAAGAGATAAGTTTTTATCGAAATATTTTTTGTGTTCAACAGATATAAAACATTTTGTAGGTGCATTGTAGATATTTTGCTGCATACCATTTGATACTATGGTTAAGACTAAATTTTCTCTAATTTTAAATTTCCCCACTTTTGAAACCAGGATATATTTTGTGCAAAAAACATTACACAAGTAACCAATCGTTTTATCAATAATGTAGTACGAGTTTATATGTAGGTACTAGATACTAAGGTATTATGTATATTATATGCAGTAGACATGCAGATATTTATAATTTTAACGAGAACAAATTGATGAATAGATTTCGATAAACCTTGTTTTGTTAGATCCAATACCTTCCATATAAGGCCATTGGACGTAACATATTGGTTTTTGATTTAACTGTGTTACATTTCTAAGAGAAATTACACAAACAAAAAATGAAATCAAACACTGTAATATGAAGAAAATATATCATTGTGTTATATTTTACCAGCGATATTTGTTCACGATTAGAATTTTATTAATTTTGGGAGTTGCTGGATTCTTGGTTTAAAGCATAGGAAAGGTGGTTAGAGTTTTTAATTTAACTCCTGTAGAAGGTACATGAAAGAGATCTTCTATAGTTAAACCCTTAGTGAATATGTAATCAACTGTAATATCAGAACATATTACATATGACAGGACCTTCTCCTTACTTCTTCCTAACTTTGGTTAGGAGTTTCAGTCATTATTTTTCCCAATAGTCATATGTGTTAAATGTTAATTTCAATAACTTTGTTAGTACCTAAGTAAGAGAAGCTTTGGATTAGGACAGTTTTGGTGGCCTAATTACTAGTTTGGATGATTTTCCAATGCGTTAATTATTTCTATCAATGAATATTTAATTTAAACTAAGTGTACTAGTTTCCAAACCTCCTCAAGAGGTTTTCTTTATTATTATTACTATTTGTAGTTTAAGATAATCATTGATTTTACTCAAAATTTGTCAGTGTGCCAAAATAGTTTGAATTGTGTTTATTCAATAAATCCTTTCTTCTTCTCCGATGTAAGTTTTGAGTTCATATAAACTCTCCTCTACCACGGTAACGGTAATATAATATATACAAATTGTCTTTCAAATTTTAAGTTTTTTTTTTATAATTATCTAATTCCCTTCTCACCATATTAAAAAAAAAAACACAAAATCCATGTACCTATCCCATTCTAAATGGATTTATGGATTTATAAGTATGTAGTTAGCGACCAGTGTTATACTTCGGCATTATTCCAGCTTGAACTAACGTTGGCGAGATGTAACAATCCATAATTTACTATTTAAATAATGATAAAATGATAAAGTTGTGAGAAATATACTTCAGACAATTTTGTAATAAAAACTCCTTGTATTCATACCAAGTAAAAATATTTTTCATTGAATCTATAGTTCAGAAATCGCTAATGGTATTTTAATGTTTATTCACAATTTTAACATGCAGTGAATAATATATTAATTTAAAAATTGCAATGCATTAGTTATAAGTAAGTTTGAATATTGATCACGACTTATTTTTTAGTTCTTTTGTTAATGCCCTTGGCGTCAAAGAGAATTAAGAACAACTGTTTTTAATTCACATTTCTTTATATTGTTTTTAATGTACACAGATACACAATACATAAATCTTACAATTTCTCCAAAGAAAGCTCTCCAGTGGTGATGTTAGTACTAAAAGCAAGATATTATTATAATACGCACTAATAATCTTTCATAAGCCTATGCGTTGGATATTATATAAGATATAGGTATTGTATTACACCAATTAAAAATATTTTTTTAACGACAAGTGTTTTGATTATTTATGTAATTAGAATTTTTTAATAAAAAAAATAATTAAAAATGAATAATGGAATAATAATTAATATTAGTTTCTTTTTAATAGTTGTACTTATATCTTTGAAATTGTAACTTTTACTAAATTAAAATTGATTTTATGTAAAATATGATATTTGTTAAGAAAGTACTTATTATTCTATTATCAATTGAATGGTTTTAAAAACGTATATATGGACATATTGTAGCCACAATTTAAAATTAATTTGAGAATAGATAATATGTAAGTACATCATATTAAAATATGGCAAGTATTTATAAGTGAATAAAAATTATAAACATAATTATTTTTATTATATAAACAGTTTTTCAACAATCTATTTATTATTTATATTTCCCTATAAACTAATGAAGTATTTAACCAAATTCGATTATAAAAAATTGATCTAATCGGACACTTTATACCTAAAATTGTTGATATTTATGTCAAACTCATAAGATGCATGTGGTAATTAAAACACATTTAGTAAATAAGTTGTATTATATTAAAATAAAAAAAATAAAAATATAATGTACTAAAATATTTTTGTTTTCAGAGTGTATATTATGTTCTAAACAAGTATTAATAATTAATGTGCTTTATATATTAATTTTTTTTTTTTTTTTGAGAGAGAGAAGATAATACACAAACAAAGAATACCGCTTATTGTATTATTTATAATTTAAAAAATAATATATATATATATACATATTTGTCTAATAAAACTTCCATATCTAAAACTGTATATCACTTTAATGCTTAAATAATCCATTTATGGGATTCATGTTTGTAAAAACAATTTTGAATCAAACTTTAATGATCCAAAAAATCGAAAAATAAAAATAATCCCATCAAAGTAGAACATGCAGTGAACTCAATTTCGGATAATGGGTTCACAGAATTATACTATAGTAATACATACTTTATATTCAAATGGATGGATGGATATTTGAAAATTATACCTAGTGTTTTGAAAATGTTTTACTACCTATTATAAACTCAGAAAACAAATATTTTTAAATTTAAATTCAAATATTTTTTTTTTTTGAAACTGTTTATACAAATTACATATTATATCTCTTCGAGTTTTGAAAATCTGATTTTGAAATTAGTTTTGTAGTTTTTGTTTTGGTAGTTTTGTTGTGAAGCTTTTGCTCTTTACAATATTATAAACCATAACGTACGGTTAAACTAAACCAGTAGTGGCTAATGAAATAAAAATTGGTAGTTCAAGTGGTTTGATTGACCTCCTATTTCCTCTTAAAAATACTTTAAAAAAGACTTAACTAATTATATATACATAATTTAATGGTATTTCAGTGTTTAGAATAATTATAGCAAAAGTAAAATCTACTATTTTACCCACCCACGCTTTTTTTAAGGCAATTCAATTGAACTACCTAAAGTATATAAAAAAATAATTATAATTGAACACATAGTTCGGCTCCACTGAATAAAATATTTTTAAGTATCCAAATGCTTATCGAATATAGAGAGACTATTTAATACAATTCTATACAGAAAGAATTAAATTTGAACAAGTTAAATCATAAATGAATGATTTCTTTCATATTTAAGACTAAAAATATCATGTGATTGATTCAAGAAAAATATAATTTTATATTGTACTAGCTGTGCCTTCACGGCGTTGCCCGTGTATTATATAGGTATAAAAGAACCCCTTTTACCCCCTTAGAGGTCTTATTTTGAAAAATGCTTTCAAAAAAAAAATAAAAATAAAAATATTTACAAATAATTCTAATGATTCTATACACATATTGTATGACACGGCGGCCCGCGGGCGACTTAAGTTTGTTTACAATTTTAAGCATGATTGCTTAAACTAACCACGGTGACTAAACATTTATCAAAAAACTCACTATACAATTTTTCATTAATCTTCTGATTGATTCCAATGTGAAATGTGCACTAAGAAATTATATATTAACTATTTTATATCATATATAGAAGATAGATGGATCTGTATTAAATGATAAGCGATTAGCGTAATGCCTCGACTAAGGGAAATTTATTATTTATTTTTATATACCTAGATAGATATAGGAGGTATATTGTAGAATTTTACTTCTCGGAACAATTTATATTTACATGCCGATCAAACACATAGTTAGACGGACAAAAAGTTATGGTTGCATGTCGCTATGGAAACCCACAGGTCGCCAGACTGTAAAATATATATATAGATATACAATTTGCACGTGAACAATTTAATTTTACCGATTTCAACCCTTTAAAATCGAAATTTTGAAAATAGGGTAACATGGTGACACTTAGGAAGGTATTTGGAACAATTTAGTGAAAAAAAAATGGAAAAAAGTTAAATAGCGTCGTTACAAAATTGGTACATAAAAAAGGCCTGTTCTTTTATAATTATATATATATATAAGGATTCCATGAGTTTAAATCCTTATTTTTTTTAACCTAATATTAACTGACTTTATTATTTAATATTCATAATTAAATGATTATAGAAAATAGTGGTTTTAACAATACATTTTCCATACCTAATTAATGTATTGAATATTAGTATTTAGTAATATACCGTTATAGCATGTTTGAATTTCGTATGTAATTTTCACAAGTTATAATATGGGCGATAAATTGTGTACTAGAAAATCAAAATTAGTGGCTGTCATGCGTAGGATGCTTTCATGCATTATAATGTGTATTATATTATATAACATGTGTGAAGTATCGTCTGATGTTTAGTTAACTGTGTGATATTAAGGTTGTGGTCTAGTACATTTTTATCGTTAAAACGTATTTTACCCTCGATAGGTCGCATATGTACATACATATATACATATATATATTCTACCTGATGTTAACAAGTTGACAAGTAATACAAACCAATAGACAGGGAATGAAATCGGAAAAACCAAAGGAGAATTTATAGTTTAATGTCGAAAAAAGTGTCAGCCGCTGTTAAAAATGGTTTTTATGGAAAAACTAAGTAGGTAATTTAATTACATTATTTGAAATTGTCTGCTCCCAATTAAAATATGTTGTGATGTATCTACTCTAATATTCTTTTCTTATGTATAAAAATATTTTTATTTATTTTTATATTATATAAGTATAAGTTATAACATTATAAGACAAAAATATTCTTAAAGTTGATTTTATTAAAACTGTTAACAATCTCTGCTTAATAATCAAATACCTTCAGTTATTTATCCCATTGGCAATGACATATTTCTAAAATAAACTGGCAGTATTTAAATTTTAAGATAAACATACTAGTGAGTAGTGACAGGAACATTTTAAATATATATGTTTTGAAATGTCATAGATTATCTATATTTTCCTACATTTATATACTCAGACTATTCTATAGTTATTTAGCATGGTTAAAAATTAATATTATGATAATATTAAATTGGACCATTTTTTTATCTTACAATAATAATATTGTAAAGTACTAATAAAACATAATTACTCATATAATATTGACTGAATAATTGTTATCAAAAATTGTTTTGGTATGTTACACCTAATATATTTTTTTTTTTATTGATCAATAAAACTTAAATTGGTAGGACTATTAGTTTTATTTTACGTAATACAAATTGTTACTATAATATCTAAGAGATGAGTAATAATCATACAACGTTAATAGACGTATGGTAGGTTTCCAGTGTTCCAGAATACTTAGTAGTACCCATCGAAGCGGTCATATTCGCATTATCTACTCAAAGATTGTCTTAGATTTATACTATTTATTAGAGATCATGAAATAATAATAATAAATTATTACCATATTTTTACATTGGAATAATATTAGTGGAAAAACAAGTGATGAAATAATTTAGCCTGCATAACTTTGTAGGTAAGTAACAAAGTACTATTATTCTATGTATTTAGAATGCGTACAAGACGTAATCATTTTAGAATTATTCAAATACTGAAATAATTATTTAAAATATAAAAGCATTTTTTTATATAAAAATAAATAATAAACTTGTTAGATGTGATTTACATTTTATTTATAAGCGTCATTAGACGAGTTTTATTTCGATAGTAATTTATAGAATACTATTATTTTAAAGAATATAAAGTGAGTCACGAATAACTTTTGAACTAAATATAGAACATTTATATTGTAGATAGAATCAGTTAATAGTGTTTAAACTTAAAATTTATTACTGCAAGATTTTTTTTAGAAGTGTAGTCTTACCTGGTCCAAATTCATTATTTTTAAATATGAACGGCTGCACAGTAAATGCTCTGAGCAATACGTATCCTTTCATCGTAGGTACATTTTGATCACTCAACACCACACTAATTTCTTTTTGACATGAATATGACTGTCCTACTGGTGTCATAAACAGTAGTGTACCATAACTGGATACTGTTGACAAACGCACAATTTTATCTGAAAATTAAAAATAAATTAAAGTATCTTAAAATTTATCGAAATATTAATAAAGCACTCTTACAATCTTAAGAAGGAATATTTTTTTAAAAATTCTTTTGCACAACATATATATTTTATTTATTGTTCTGTAATTATCAATAAATAATATACAGGACTATTCGTATAAAATATCCTAATACAAAAATAAGGAAAACGATGAGTATGACCTCGACTAACTCGATATTTTAATGAGTTGATATTTGATTTTGTTTGATATTTTTAGATCTAACTTGAATATTACAAAGCATGTGACTCGATAAGTCCATTTTTCATAGGTAGTTTTATTTTTAAAAAATAATATAAAAATTAAATAGGAAACTATGTGTACATAATATTGTGACTTATAACTCATCGAAATTATATCAGTGTCTTATAAAGTAAACATTTTTGTACCGACTTAGTACCTATATGAATGCAATCACCTAATTTTGTTTTTTCTGGCTAAATTTACATTTATCAGTATTTCTAACAACTTTTTATAAATGTACGGTCATAATATTGTGAGCAAAACAAAACATCAGTGAAATTATCAATATTTTGTCATGTAACTAAAGAAGTTCGATATTTTATGGTTTTGAATGATAATATCTTATACGCTGGTATTATAAAAACTATAGATAAAATGCATCAGTATTTCCTTGATTCATTTATTTGAATATATAACAAAATAGTTAATTAATTACCTAATTGGAATAAAATATTCATAAAGATATTTTATGGTAGATATATTAATATTTTTTTGTATGAGTAAACTGTTTTATATTTAAACATATATTTATAGAAAATCTGTTATTTTTTTATTTTGTTATACCTATTGTTACAAAATGAATAGGTAATTACATAGAAAAATTAAAAGTTTTATAAATTGTAAATATATTTTTTATATTTAATGCTCATAGATATATTTTGAAATGTGGGTACAATATTTGTAATTTAGTTTATTATGTAGTTTAAAAATAACTTTCACTGTACTATCATTAAGTAATGAAGAAAACAGCATTTGCTTAAAAAAATTAATATTTTTCGACATTATAATCTTACGTATTTGTATTAATATATGTATTTTATCATCAAAATCATACCTTACTTGTATATTTGGTACCTGCCTCAAATAATGGCAAAACATTAACTGTACCTAATCTGTAGTTAATGCACAATTGTTTTTAAAATTATGTTCAATTAAATTATTGACAAGTCAAATTTGAATATATTATTTTATTACAGTGATTAATTTTTTAAACATATATTAAAATATTTGATTTAACAACAAATAATAATATGATTGACTGCTTTTTTTAAAAGAAAATTTTGCAAGTCTATGTTATTGATAAAATACAAATTACTCTTATTTTATATTTAGAAATAACATACCGTAAAAATCAAACTGTAGTTAAAATATTGAAAAAATCGTGTATGATAATTATTATGGTTAAGAGGGTAAATTAACAGTAATTATTTTGTTATTTTGGCAGGTTTCAGTATTTCTGTTTAACTTTATCAGTTATTGTCCATTAATTCAAGAACACAAATAGCATTTTAGCAAGTTTATAATCATGTAATAATATTTTAATTTCAATAATTATTAGGTTTTTTAATTATTGGTAACAAATTTACTATTATTTAAATAGAAACCTTTAGTTTTATATTTATTTATTATGTTGAATTTAGTACATAATAATATATTCAGAAAATAATAGTTGTAAATAATAACATTGATACAAAGTATTTTATACTCGTTCCTACATATTTATTTTTAATTCCTGGATCAAGTTGATTTTTAATGAAAAAAACTTAACGTGGAGGCTGAAATACTAACATAAAAATGGTTTGTTCATTGTTAGATGGATACAGAACATTGCCGTTAAGTGCTAAGAGCAAAGAAACTGTTGCGCACATTTTTGTAGGTTAGGGAACAATACAAAACTAAGAAATAAAGAATCACCGTGAAAATTAATCAACACGTTAAAAAGGCTTTGGGAAGGCATTGTAAACTGACGTGAGCTCGAAAATTGCCAAAATTATACGTCCCGCTATTCTTCATTAAATACATTTATGAAATAACCGCTGTCGTAGTTTCGCTCCACGGTTATTCCGAACCCATATTAATTTAACGTCATCCGTGTCAAACCTTTGAATAATATGGATTATAAAAGTCAGTCGAATGAATAATAAAAACTTTAACACAAAATTAGCTGTTGAAAAAATGATACAAAAGGGTTTGACTCGATATAAATTTACTGATGGTTTTCCTTGTACAATAAAAAAAATAAATATAAACTACCTATGGGAAATTATCAGGTGAATAAAAGCGCTAATGATGATATCAAAAGGAAAACGATATACCGTAATTGAATTTCCGTCTAAAGAGTGAAAAGGAAGAAAGGGGTAAAAATAATGGAAAGAAGGATAGTGGTGACAGCAAAATGTTAAATAAGAATATTCATGGAAATAAAACAAGTATTTGAATTAAAAATGTTTTTTTATACGGAAATACTTAATCTGAAATTATGAAAAACAAAGAAATTTTAAGTGTAAACTAACAACGGAATAAAATGATTGGAATTAATGCCATTATATTTATGGAAAATAATATAGTTATAAATCTTATTTTTTTAGAACAATACGAACATTAAATATATATTATCGAATTTATAAGTAATTAGCATGTGGCTATTAAAAATGCAAAAAAGCACGTGTAATAAAAATTATTTGGAAAAAAAATGATTAACAATATTTGAAAATTTAACTGATATTATAAATTATATCAAATGTTCTTTAATGTATTATGTGAATAGTTTTTTTTTAATGCCATTGCGATTAATAGTTATATTTTATAATTCAGTTGTGGTTCCACTTATGGTGTACAGATCGGAATTTTGGATAGAGGACAATCAAAAGGACAGATGGTGGGAGTAACTGATATGAAATTGCAACGGTGGTTGTATGGAGACGTGGAGTGACTTGGGAAGACTTTGGAGGCAGAGCCATAGGAGGTTTAAGGCGTGATTAGCCCACTATATATAATTGGTAATTAAGGGTGAAGAATAGACAGAGCTGTCAATGCTAATCTCAATGTGTCAGCTAATATATACAATGCTTGACATTGATTAAGACTTTTTTAGGTCGATTGGAAGCAGTGATTTTCTGTTTTTATATAACACACGCGAAACGTAGAAATTTATATAATTTTATATAGTGAACTGGTAAGAATTCTGAAAACAAATAAATTTGAATACATTGTAAAGTCTTTTTGAGATTGAGTTTCCCAAATGTATTGTTGTATACCCTAAATCTTAAAAAAGTCATACTAAGAAAAGTAGAGTAGACGAAAAATTAAATATTTAAATTTTCGGAGAAATAATAGTCAAAAAATCAAAAAATGACGGAACTAGAACTCAATTAAATTGAAAACAAATTCAAATTTTTTTTCTGAAATATTATCGGTTCACTAAATCATTTGGTAAAATTGAAATCAAATTAGAAATTGGAATTCCTGTGTACGTATGTGTTAAACAAAGGCAGAAAGGAATAGATTAAAATCCACTAAATAATTGTTTTTAAATTACCATTGGATACTCTAAGACTTGAAGAGTAAGTTGATTGAACAATAATATTTTTTTATTTAAATTATTTTTATCACTTTCTTGGAAAAATATTTTGGTTTAAAGTAATGGCGAATTGTAGTTATTAAAAACTTAAGAATTTAATTCATTTTTCAAGTTTATAAAGTAATAAAAGGCAGAAAAGATTAGTTAAATCTGTGAATGAAGTTTAGTTAAGACTCCATACATAATTATTTTCTCTAATTTGAATATCTCTAAGTGAATTTAAACCTATGGCTTATACGAGGTCACTATATCCTTTCCTGGTTTATTTCATTCTTAAAGATTAGAAAAAATAATGGGTTTCTCAAAAATTAACCAAATTTTACAGAATAGCTTAGCCAAGTCTTAACCTTAAAGTCTTTCTTCAATATATAATTTTCTGATCATTTTATTGTGATTGGACAAAAATATATTACAATGTTAGATTAATTAACTATTTTTGTTAACTAGATGAAATTCTAAATTATTGAAAGATATTTATATAACTCTTTACAAATTCAAGTTCTAATAAAAGTATAAACCAAAAAAACATAACTGTAATGATAAAATTATATTTTTATGTTTTATTATTTTAGTAATTAAGTTTTTACTGATTTTTTTTTATGAAATTCAAAAAGGCTTTGATCTCAAATTATTTCGATATTCAATACCCTAAAATCTCTCTAAAATGGTGAAAAAAATGTATGACTGAAATAATAGGAAATATAATATTGTTGAATACTAGTATTCAAAAATCTCTAAATAAAATAACTTTAACTATATAAATTAATATAGATATTCAATAACATTGGAAGAAAAATTCAATTACCATTGAAAATAAGAAATAATAACCAATATTTTATGCAATCAAATACCAATCACTTTTATTATACATTAATGTTAAAACTATGATTTAAACATGAAATTTCAATTGTTATACAATCAACCAATACCCAAATTTCAATTATTGTAACAATATATGAAATATTTATAAAGGTATCAATATCGGTGTTTAATACCGAATCAATACTGACTTCTACTTCAACGTAAATGAAATATTTGTGCTTAAAGCCATGTAATAATACATATTTTAAAATAATATGTATAAAAATGTACCATAACACGGTACGAGTATAGATGGCAATTGTATTTTATG
Organism: Myzus persicae; assembly: GCF_001856785.1. Taxonomy (NCBI): domain Eukaryota; kingdom Metazoa; phylum Arthropoda; class Insecta; order Hemiptera; family Aphididae; genus Myzus; species Myzus persicae. The sequence continues at coordinate 20,494 of NW_019104253.1, forward strand.
GTTTTCTTAATTATATAGTCATATCTATTTTAACTTATATGACAACACAATTGTTACACAATAATAAACAGCATAGTACGCATCTACATTCTAATTGAATTTAAAAATCATATAACTCAAGTACAAAATGTTATTGCTACAATTCGATAATTGTCAACATTTCTTTATATGGCTTTTTATCTTTAAGGCCTCAAAAGAATAATACCCAGATTGTAGTAAATTATAATATGTTCGAGCATCTTCGATACCACGGTTGTAGTTCCATACAATATAGCGTTTAGATACTATCGATACGTGTTTGCAGTTTATTTTTATAAACGACAACTCCAATTAATATGTTTACTCTATTTAATATTATTTAGTCAAATAAATGTTTTTTTTTATACCACTTCTAAAGTTAGAAGAGTCATAATTTTTCTACAGAAGGCCAAGTTTTTTGAGACATTCCAAACTTGTATGAGTAAGCAAAAAAGGTCAGTGTAGGAAATTACAGCATTTTTTTTTTGCAAGTAAAAATATAAATGTAGGAGATTATAAAATCTTTTATTTTCAAATAAAGGACATTCAAATAGAAGTTTATATTTGTCCTATTAATCGTAATAGTTTTTCACCTTTTACGCAGGTAAAAAGTTCATTATCGGTTGTCATAAATCGTGTTATGAACCAATGAATTATTTAGTAAAATAATGAAATTATTGATTATGTACCTAATGTCCTTATTGCAAAATTATATTAATGTATTTTTTAAAAATATTTTTAAGCAATACAAATATTAACTGTTTTCAATAGTTTTAACGCGTACATGCCATTAAATTGCCTATACAACACGCCGTGTATATTTTATTTTATCATGACACGGACAATGATTTATTAAATATTATAATAAACATAATAATATAATATAATTATGAACTGTGACGTTATGACTTATGGTTGAATTACTGGCATTTTTTGGAACACCGTTAAAAAAAAAAAATGTTTTTCTAGTTTGATCACTATCAGATTAACCAGACAAATATAATATGTAATTCATAATAATATTAAAAAATATACTAGGTAAATTATTTTACATTATATATTGATTAAAAATGTAGTTATGATATTAAATTTATTAAAAATATCTTTATAATAAAGAAATAGAAAATTAAAATAATGCTTGAAAGATTAATCAAATATATTTTTGTTTGATAAAACAAAATGTTATTTGAATCAAAATGCCTCAACACTAAAAATGTTTGTACGAAATATTTGTTTGATTACATTCTTACCTTTGGTTTTTATATGATCGAAATGTTTATCAGCTGTATTTATCTCGAGTTCCAATGCCTTGACAAACCATCTTTCTCCTCCAAGAGTCTATAACATCAAACAAATTGTATTTTTGAATAATCTCGAAATATATTTTTATATTATATAATAAGTAAATTATTTATAATTTATCAGTTGTGGTGCTTTCCTAAAGATTGTTCAAGATAGACACCCTCAATTCGCCATCCGTTCTTTCACTCCTTTTACCTAAACTTATTTTAATTTGTACAACATTATTTAAACTATATCAAACTATGATACAAAACACCAATTTTTTTTTTAAATTTTTCAACCCAATAGACTGTTTAACTTTTAAAGTATTTATATATTTAAGTCTTTCTGATCTAGTTTTAATTTTTAACTATAAATATCTTGTTTTTCATCTTAATTTTAGAATTCTAAATATCTTGTTCAAAATATTTTAATTTTAACATAAACATAAACTTACATATTGAAATCTAATTATAACAATACAAGAAATATTTTGGAAATATCTGAATATTATTTTAGAGCGTGTAAAAATATTTTTTAGTTGAAAAAACTATCAAAGACTTTACGCTATTGAGATTATTATGTATCTAACTTTGTTCATAAAATCCATTTTTAATTTTAATAATTACAGAAATGAAAATTCCACGTTCTAAAAACAATTAATTATATAATTTTCAACAAACATTATATTTGTAAATAATATACTGCTGTAATAATAAATATGAAAAGGGATAAACCCGGTCTGAATTTTTAGTGTTATATATTTTTCTGTAGAATAATTTAATTGCGTTTTGTTTATGATGAATATAAATATAAAAATATCTAATCGAAGAGTTTAAATTTAATTTCTGTTGTAAGTTTTAATGTAAGTTCACATTTAAAATACATAATGTATGGTTTCTAAGAATTTAATATAAAATATTTAATGTCATTCAATTAATACTGTAGACATAGGTATATATAACTAATATGACATTATATAGTCAAACTTGTTTAATTATATTGTCATACCTATTATAATTTCGTATAATTATATTACATTAAACAATATTCATTTTTAATTCCAAAATAAAATACATAACATTATTGTTCATAATTATAAGTTCAATAGTAATAATACACATCATTATATCAAAACAAAATATTTCATCAAAGTTAGTGGTTTAGAGTTTTTTTTAAATGTTTTTTTTTTAATTTTAAACTAATCACTTTGAAATATGATTGAATACGTCTTATGTTTAGCTAAAAATTGTCCAATGAAACATAGGTGAAAATTAACTATATTTGATAAACTCAGCTAAGTCTCAGAAAGAAAACAATAAGCAAATTATTTGACATTTATTTGTATAAAAAACACATTAGTATGTATGTCCATAGAAATTAGTTTAATATGCTATCGAACTTTAAATTTCAGTATCCAATTTTGATGAGTGGTTTTGGAAGTATATATGAACTTTAATCGACAAACGTGATACTAAGTTTTGAAGCGTGTAATATAAACATGTGTTTCGTGTACAAAAATAAAGTATTATATTAATATGTACTAGAAATGTTTTTGAATCAAAAATTACCTGAAACTACTAAATACTAATCTAATATTTTTGAGTCTCTTTCGTCTGAAATATAATTTAAGCATTATAATATGATACTCTGAAAACTTCTGCACAACTATTCAGTGGATCGATAAGAAGAAAAATAAATGGTGCGTATACCATGTATCATAACTTACATTACGTATAATGTAATTATAGTTAATGGAAGTTAATGAGTATAACTCAGGGTTTTTTAATTATGCAAATATATCCTACCTATATTTTAATTGAAACATTAATCCATACATCAACGAAGTCAATTACAATCACGTCGTCATGAAGATAAATAAATTTAATACAGTACAGTTTCTTATATACAAATTTATATACTATTTATTTTTTTGGTTTAATGGAACAGGTGGGAACATAAACTTACTATGTTTATGTCCAGCCGTTCCAATTATGTGTAGTATGTTTTAATAATTGAGTGAATTGACCAATTATCAGACGTAAAGGTAAGAACATTATCCGTGCTTGCACATTGGTTTTTTAAGACATTTAAATTTTTTAAAAGATGTGAATATGTAAAATATCACAATTTATACATTTATACATTTAACTTCCAAATTTAAATATCTAGGTTTTTAAAAAAAAACTTATTAAAGCACAGACAATGTTCATACATTGAAGTTTGATGATATCTCAATTTTATTTATTAATCAAGGTAATTGCACAACATTGTAACTGCTGAACACAAATATATTGCCTAACGTTCGTAAGACGGAGACAACACACGTGGGTGTGACGTCCTCAGTGTACATTTGCTGTAATATGTTTAATGATTATAAATTATAAATGTCCATTTACCTATATTGAAAACTAATGAATATTATTCTTTTTTTAGTAGCAAATGAGTTATTCAATTCAAATACCTACCACATTTAATTGCTGTGCAACCATAAATTGTATTTATTACTAAAAACACATAGGTCGTGAACCTACTTCAAAGTACACTGAACTCTAGTCATAACTAGATGGGGTATAAACAGTTATACCAATATAATCAATTATATATAGTTATTTACTATATCCTCAATATATATATGAATTAGTATATTCAAATATTATATTATACAATAATACAATTTTTTTTTACATTTTTATTAAACTCAAAAATATTTACTTTCTAAAATAATAACGAAGTTTTAAATTCATCTTAGATTCAACATTACAGTTAGATTAATGCAATCATTGATAAATGTAAATTGTTATACGTTTATTTTAGTATTATGTTCGAGTATGCCTACTTAAAAAAAAAAAAAAACAATTGAGCAAATTCTATGGAAAATAAAAAATATTCCATACATTTGTATTGTAAAAAAAACTTTGTTATAAGCTGAAAATTTCAATTTCTCTATTTGTACTTTCCATTAAACTCCCTTTTTTTACCCAAAGGTGATTAGAAAATTACAATTATATATTTACCTTTGTGAAGTACCAGGTAAAGACGAAATTTTTCCATTTCAGTATTAATGTTGCATCATCCTCATTGCTGCAATCACCAGTTACTTCTGCATCGTCCGGAACATATAGATCAGTTTGCTGTAGTTCACATAATATCCATAGAATAATATTATAATAAATACAAATTTATATTCAAAAATATTATTTCTGACCCTTACGTCTTCAGAACCAAGTTTTGTTTTGAACTTTACTTCTATGACAGCATCTACCCTCAACAGAATACACGTATTACCTTCTTCCTCATTTAGTCGGAAAAGTGACGCAACAATATTACTTGGTTGAGTTGCTGAGAAAAAAATATTTATATTATTATCTACATATATTTCTGTGTTACGTGTTACAATCAACGGTTATAAATAAATCTTTTTGTGAAATAAAAAAATATTACTTTTAAAATGCATAGTGTTCAGTACCAGTATGATATAAATTTACTTTATTTTAAGTATGTGCACTATATTTAATAAGTTGTAACAAAATACGATGTATAAATGTCAATAAGTATTTGTTATCATAATTTAACAAATTCAATGCAATTTATTTTTTTAATTTAAACAATAATAATATAATATATGATACAAAAATTAATTGAGATGATAAATATATAATTAAAGTGCAATATAGTAAAATATGAAAACTATCTAATAATTTAAACAGCTTTAGCTTTACTTGTTGTTATGTCAGCTTTATTGTACAAAACGGCACTTTTTCGGACCGATCTCTGAGTTTCATCGTCTGCGTTCGACACGGGATCTAGTGAGCTTTCGTCCGGTAAATGTTTCTAAATATACATGACGATAAAATGATTAATGCTTTTGACATAGTGTGTTATAATTCAACATTTTGTAAACTTAATCCTGACAACGCTATCAAACAATTTGAGATCTCTCTACTTTCGCCACAGAGAGGTTTAGGCTCAAGATTTATGATCCCTGTTCTAGACCGTTCTCTCGTTATGTATATTCGAACACTTTTAGAAATTTTTAATCCCGAGGGATTTATGATGAAGTCACGTTTTTTTATAGGTTGCTACCTTCAGGGTGTTGTAAATAAATCCAAGCGTAGGTAGTTTTTTGTTTTTATTATAACGAATAATTTACAACACAAACACTGTACCAACCTTAATTTGATATTTAATACGTTTTAATTATATTTTCTTTTATAGTTATACTATTGAATTTATAAAAAAATTCAAAGGAATCATGGTTATATGATTTAATTTTATAATTTTATTATTGACATTGGTTTAGGACTTAGAATGGCTTTGTATCAATTTTAAGTTCGCTCTATATTAACGTTGATTTTTGTTTGTAAACTCTATGAAGACACCAAGAAAAATAAATTGAAATTGGGTATTATTGACTTAAGCTTAATTAAAGAAAAAAAAATGATGTGTAATGAACGCATTTCTTGAATAAATATCATGTTTAAAACTATTTTAATAAACAGTAGTAATTATAATGTAAAAATTAATAAAATATTGAAATAATATAAGAAAAATTGTGTAAGTTTATTGAAAAAGTATGTAATACTATTAAACCAAACTAAGCTTGTCTTACTCGGTATCTTTTGAACACGGACTTATACTTGTCAAAGTTGGTAAATTCTATATACAAATAATATATGTGTTTTTAAAGATACAAATCATAACACTTTTGAGGTTTAAGGTACTTATGTTGTGGATCAGTTATTTCTATGATATACACAGTACTTTCATAAGTGGTCACATGCCTACTGATATGGGCGTCAGTGATTTAAATCTCCAGATAAAATAACTTTGATCATTGCATAGCAGTTAGAATCATATGGATATCAACGTTTGGACTCTCCCCCTAGATATATTTCAGGATGTTTTCACACTTTTGTGGTAATTTTTTGGGCAACACAATGTTATCACTTTTGGCATCGAATAATTATTTTCCCATAACACGTGTAGGTATTTTAATTAAATAAGAAAACTTCTTCTATAAAGAAAATTACACACAAGTAATACTGTAGTTACACTTTGTAGTTATTCCCTAGGTATATTTTATATTTACTTTTCCTTCAGTTTTAAAATATTTTTATAAATTTTAAAATGGTTGAAGTATATTGTATATTGTAATTTTTTGTGAGCATTGAAATGTCTAAAAATAATTATATAAGACATAAATAATTTAAAATATAAACTGCTTATGATTAGATATGTAATGGTATTTAATACGTAAAAGAAAAATGTACAATTTAAATCAATAATCAGTTATGTGAAAATCAATTAAGTTACAATTAATAGAACTTAGACACCTCGTTAGGTACTTTAAAATATAAAACTTTAAATCAGGGCTTAAAATCGATTTCAAAATCGATTTTAAATATCGATAAAAATCGTTAAAATTTTTTTAAAAAATCAAAATTAATATCGAAATCGTGAATGCTTGTAAATGATTTTCAAAATTTCTATTAAAATTGAAAATAATTCACTAATATCAGTGATATCGAAATAATGTTATTTAAATTTTAAAATTAAACTAAAATAGAAATAAAAGAAAATTATATTTAAAATCGAAATCATAATATAATTAAATCGATAATCTGCATAAATAAAAAAATCATAAAATCACAAAATCAATATATTATTTTTAAATCGAAATCGAAAAATATTAATATCGATAAGCAAAATTGAAATTAAAATCGAAAATTTTTGTTTCGATTTCAAGCCCTGCTTTAAATTATAGTAAATTAGTATTTTGACAATTTATTATTTGTTTTAAGAGGATGCAATAAAAGAATCAGTTGTACCTATACGGCTACTTCATATAGTCCATTTAGATTTATTTCGACCCATAGTTATTGGAAATATTATTGGAAATACAGAAAGAAATTTCGTTATGTTGTACTAAAAATAGACGTAGGTATAAGACCGATTAAACTGTTGCATCTTCTAAATTAGATATCCATGTTAAAGGTTGAAAATAAATCACTACATAGAGTCCACTTTAAAGATCGCCGTGTTTACAGAGCACACAGCATAGAGTAATACCTAATACATTATATCATATAGAATTATCAAAGTTTTCAAGGTTTTTTTTTAAATTGTAATTATGATTATAATACTAAAACTTTAAAGATAACCACAATCAAGAGTCCAGAATTCAAAAATAAAGATTTATTTTTATAAGAAACATTTTTGATACATAAACCATTATAAATAAAGTATATTTAAAATGTCGACCCTACAAAACTGACACTCCAGGAATGGGAAGTACTCGAATGGAAGAAACTATTTTAACACAAGTTAAGTCACCAGTATTGTAATTGTTAAGATATAGGGCAGTAGTGATCAACATTTTTTTAGCACTCATCAGTCACAGCACAAACTGCATTATCATCATTATTTAAAAAAAGTGTTGAATAATATTAGTTAAATTATTAAATATTTGAATTTTAAATTAGATTTATAAATATTGTGGCATTTCTAATAAGTTATAGTTAGGAGGGTTTCACGATTTTGATGCGTATAGTTACAGATAACGAATTAACATTGGAGTCCGGAAAACCGGAGCTTGCATGTTACAAAATTATGTATCACAAAATTAGATAAATCCTAACACAATTACCTAGAGATAAAAAAAAATGTAAATGACTTAATAAATCAGTTTATTATATATTTATACTACAGTAAATATGCAAAAAATGTTTAAAAGGCTCACTTTATCATACTTACACATAAACAAGCAAAAAAGTAAAAGTCAATACATTAGACAACACTATAATAGGTTAGTTCAATAATTAATTATTTTTGTAGTTGATTAAATCAAATTCCATAAAAAGTATACATAAAAAAATAAATGTAGGTATTTATTCAATAATAAATTAAGGTTGTATAAATTGTTAGAAATTAAAAAGTGCATCAAGGGTTGATACAAAAAATTCTATGTATCAACTATTATTTTTGACATTTAATTAACTAGAATTTATCGCCTACTGAACAATGAATATAAAATAACAAACATTTCTTGACATTTATAAACCCTATGGATTAAAACACTAAGGCGTTTTTTTTTCTATTTATTATCAATGTATTTTTCCATCCTTTGTTTTATTCTATAATATTGTACAATATATTTCATACACAAGCATTAAGGAGATTCTATACCGACCTTTTTTAAGATATCAATATGAGTAATTTTTTAAGTGTAGATGAGTGAGTTTCGTGTGAATGTGTGCATATGAAGTGATCATTAGTGTGTGTGACTGTAATGTAAAAAAGATAGTAGAGCACTCTCGTACGTGTCACTAATCTGTAGTCGATCAATAATAGTTTTCAATAAATATAATGTATTTTTTGTGCATCAAAATAAAAAAAATGGAGACTCGATAAAAAATCGGAAAACTTATAGGTGCATTTTTTGTAACGTTTACTTGATACAATCACTTAAGTTTTTATTTTTTTTCTTCAAAATTTTTCATTTTTTTCATAAATTATTTATAACAAGTAGATACCACAACAAATTGAAACATTACTCTACATTTCTTATCTCATTAGGTACCTATTTTACCAGAACGGTGGACAGTATTGAACGATAGGTGTGATATTGTAAATAAAATTGGAAAGTATTAAATTTCAGAATATGTTTATTGAATATAGATTAACTATAATTTTCATGTTACATAATAATAATTATAATATTATATCATACAACACACCCGTTAGCACTTTTCATTCATGGTCTAAGCCAAGCATCACTTTTAGCTGTCAGATACACAACGCAGATAGAGGGATACTGAATATTGTCCTTTAATTTGAAATAAACATAATTTGAAACAGACCTATGAAATAAAAGTAAATCTAACTCCAATTTGGTTTAATATGATTTTAAAACCATCATAATTTGAATTCAGAATAAATGTCGTATAGTAACATAGTTTTAGAAGAGAACAACAAAAGCGATTAAATCAACTCAATAGTTCCTATTAATCCATAATCTATAAATATAAAATTGATTCATCAAAAAATGATCTTACATTAAAGACTAGAATTTTTAATCTTATGCTAGATATAAATTTATGAGCTATTGGTAGGTAGGTACCTATAGTTGAATAGTTTAATCAACAAACATTTAAAATTCAAATCAGAACATTTTAAAGTAATTACTTCAGATAATTGTTTTGATGTTTTAAATAAGAACAAATTTAAAACAATAAGTAGTTAATTAACAAATACATTGATTGATTCAAATATGAATTAACTCGTTTATATCACTTCGATTTTCACATTAAACAGAAAATAATAAAAGAAAATTACCACTTTGCGCTACTTTTAATTTTCGGTCAGTAGAGAGGAATTAACGATTTTTTTTAACTACTAAATCCAGAACATCCAGGGGTATTTCTAAATTTGGCTCTAGACTCCACTTAATGTGGCCCTCAAAATATGATTTTGTATTGTAAAATAAATAAACATGATACGAGGCAAAAGTAATATTTATGCCATTCTTTACCATTTTTCGCACACCATTCATTTTTATTTTTAATTGTTAACTTGTTAAAAGAGTTTACCCATCCCTGAAATAAACTAATTTGGGCATTCCAGACATTATACTACAATATTTTAAGAAAATGTTACAACACACTTAAATAAAACAGATAAATAAATTTAAAAAAAACAAATCACTTACCGCTTTTTGAAATGTTGTAATTGGGGACCGTTTTGTGTTATTTTGTTCATTTATTTGTAAGGCATGAATTGGAGAGACGAGGATATGATCAAATATCACAATTGCTAAAAACAAAATAAATATTTTAATTGTACTTCTTTTATAATTGTTCATGAATGCTCAATTATTAAATCTATTAGTAATAGCGTAATAAATTAAACGTGTTTTTACATAATTTTATATTAATTGTAGTTGAAGAACCATAAACAGTGAATGCATCGGAGTAATTTAATTATAAACAAGGTAATAATTTGAGAATGAAAAATGGTATTAATCTTCAAATATTTTATAGTATGAAACATACCGTTCATAAACATGACCTACATCTTTAAAACGTTGTATAAATATATATATATATTATCTGAGAATATAACAATATTATATTATATTACTTGTTTTTAAAACGCTAAACATCGATTAGCATTACAACTTTGAATAACTTACAAGAACTATTTGAGTTAAATTTCAATCTTTGAGTATAATTTAAGAAAACTTATAAATATCTTTATGTATATTATATATACACTTTGCGAGAACTAACAATATAGTTTCATCTCCATTGTATTCTATTTTGTATATAATATATTAATAAATTGCATTGCTTTGATAAATGTATATGTAATAAATAAATTCTAGTTACCCTAGAATGAAACTTCATTAAATATGAAAAAATAATATATATTATTATTATTTCTGGAAATAAGAATAACAATAAAATATTTCAATTTAAAATTATAAATTAAAAATACACTTGACTTACTGATTACAAATATGACTAAGAGAATATTTCATTTATTTATATGTAAATTATTTTGTATGAAGTCCAATCGACGTTTTTTTTAACGGATTTATTATTGGTAATTTTATCGACATTTTTAGAAAAATATAGTAGTTCTGTGTAACTTACATGTACGAATCCTATTTTATTACCTTTTTACACTGTTGCGTGATACTACGGAATTAGGTATATAGAAAACAGAACAAATAAATAAAATCAAGTTGATGTAGATCGGCTATAACTACTTTCTATAATTATTGTACAATTGAAAGATATCAAAAATGTTTAACGTGTTTTATATTTATTATTCTCTACATAAATTAGAATAATATGTGAAATTATTTTTTTTTTTTTTACCGTTGTAGATTTTGAAACATTTTTTCTTACATTTGTATTTATTTAATGTATTCTTTTTCGTTATATTTATTTCTTACTTTGAAATAAAATAAAGCACAATTGTTGATGAGTTATTTTAAATATAATTTATTTTTGAAGAAAGAAGTCTTTTTAAGTTTTTCTTCTAGACATTTTTTTACGTCATTCGGTCTAACATTTTTAAATTTTTGTTCAAACAGTTTGAAAAAAAAATCCTAAGCTCATGTTTTGGATTAGTGATTAAGTATATTTTAGATAGCCCATAATGCTGATGAAAGGCTGACGTGAAGCAAATACAATTTAAAAAGTAAAATTGAGCACATCGTTCTAATTATATCGTAATTTGAAGCATAAATAATTCATAAGTTATAAAAAGTGGAGCCCAGTAATTTATAATTAATATTATAAGTCTTATAATCTTTCTAAAAACAGTTATAGTAAAGTATCTGCATTAATGTATATATGCATCGAAATTTTTCGGTGAGATGACATGTTAAAGGAGTATCTAAGACACATTTATAGATTTATTTTTTCAAATTTAAATCTAGGTTAACTTTACTAATAGAATTTAAATATTTCTTAGAAAAAAAAGTATGAGACAAATTAACAATAAAATAATAGAACCTTAATTACAAGTTGTGCCTGGTAATACAATTGTAATAATTATTAATTATAATCATTCATAGCTTATAAGAAGTAAAGAAGATAGTGCAAAAATAAATGAATACATCTCACCAAGTACCTATTTTAATTGAGAAATTATATATAAAGGAAATTCATTATTGGTATATGAAAATTGTATCCAATGATATCTGTGATAGATTTAGTAATATATCGTTGAATTATTTTTGTATTAACTTCTGATAATCACACCGATAACATTTAAACTTTTTTTTAACTGGGTTTTGAGTGCTATACATATTATTAAAAATGTTGTTTTTATAGTGTAAATGCAATGAAAAAGTACAAGAAAATAAAGTTATTTAATTATATTTAAAAATCACATAATTTCATTATTTTACGTTATCATTTTTTTTATTATTTGACAAATGTATTGTTGAACATAAATAAATATCACAAATGCATTATATTTATTTGTGATATAGTCATATAGATAGTATATTTAAATGCACTTTACATAATGTGTACCTATCTTATATTACATAAGTGCCTACCTACTTTGAATTTGAATTTATACTGTTATATGTGTGTGAACCAATTAATACATTTTAAAAACATTCTGAATATACTCTTATTTAGACTTTAAAATTATGTTTAATACCTTAATAGTATTAATAAAACGTTTTTGAAATAAAAAATTTATTTAGTTTTAACACATCGCTGTTTTCTTATGTTCTTGTCTGTCATAAAAATATTTCAGTGCAGTTTAGAATTATTTTATGATAATAAAAGTTCAAAGATGTAAAAAAACAAATAAAAACTATATTATGTTGACTAGAAAATAGAGTAAAAGATTCAATAAAATAACAATGGATGTACTAGAACTTTAAGAAGAAAATATTAGAGCATAATTTATTAAAAACCGTGTTTAGTGGTATATTTTGTATCATTTTTTTGGGGGGAAAACATTGAAAATTTCAATTCATAATTTAATTTTTACAGTTACTACTTTATTTATATTAACATTCACTGAAAAGCTGATTATTTATGTAAACAAAAAAAAATAAATAACAATTTAATAGAAATTACAATGGTCTTGAAAGTCAACAAAATTAGCAAATAATAAATTATGTACCCTCAAAATTGTTCCTCCAAAGAACAGGTAACATTTTTTTTTTAATATTCAACCAAGAAGATCATTCAAATACATTAAATACATATCATTCAATTGAAATATTCTAAAACCAACTATTTATATTTTATTGTAAAAAATCATAGATCACCTTTGAAATAAAACATTATGATAAAATAAAAACACACGTGTAATGTTATTTTAGTAAAGACAAGCACTATAGAAACACTTTAATTTCAAAGTAATAAGCTCAAATGATTGAATGCAAAATGAAAATGTGTTTATTGCTCTACATAATTATAAATAATAAAATAAAATAAAATTATGGGATGTGTATTCAGTAAGTAAATTAAAACGAGTACCAAATATTTTTCAGTTATAAAAAAAATAGGAATTTATGACATTACAACATGCAATATCAAATTAAGTAAAATTGCTTGTGTAATACGATGTATAATATAGATTATAGTGTAATTAGAGAATTTTAGACACAGACATTGTTAAGGGATTTGCATGGTTAACATTATTCATTCAAGGCTGTTACAATGTATCAATAAATTAAAGCTAATTAATGATTTAGCCCTTATATTATTTGGATTAATTCACCGGTTTCGTCAATGAAATATTAAAATAGTCATGAAAGTCGTTACTAGAATATCAACATGCATAAATTCGATTTTAATTGGTTCTTTTCATAAATTAAATGCATGTGTAAAATACAATAATGAGTCAACTGTTTGTTTTGTTTTATATCTATTATTAAAATTATTAAATAATACATTTTGAACCTAAGATAACCCTTTTTAGTTCAAAATATTTTAATTAATTATACTATATCCATCTCATATATTACGAGTAAACATTAAAAAAAGATTAAAAAAAATATAGACTAGGCATCACTTTTCAATACCTACGTAATATGAAACTCGGTTTAGGTAGTATGGTCATTGCTCACTATATATTTTATAAAACGTATACAATAATAATTATTGATTAGTGTAGTTTGAAAGAGCCTGATTTTGACAGAACATCAACTGCATTTTTTAAGAGTTTGTAAACATCAACTGACCGAAGGGGTGTACTGCACATGGAACAATCACAATATTTGAAGAATAAAAAAAAAAATGTTTTCTAAATGTTTGAAACTAGAGAATTTGCTCAAATAGTTAACTTGACTTGTGTCAATTGTTTCGTCTTATCCAAACAATTACAAACATATTTTTTCATTAAAAAGAGTAGTATAGTTTCAACCTGGAGGGTACAGTAAACAAAATGGTATATTAATATGTTTAAGCCAAAAATATTTTATGATTAATCGAAAATTGATACGTCTGAAGTGTGAAACGTATACTATTTTTTTACACTTAGTTTACAGAACTTAAAATATTAAATCAATTTTATAACATTTAATTCAATACTTAAATATTATAAAAGTAACATCAACATTTTTCGAAGTTCGGAGTTTGAAATGCGCTCCGGCGTAATTTTGTAGTTTTAGCATTTCTTTTCCTCAAAATTAAAAAAATAATAATTTGTATACTGTTTAAATTTATATACATATATGTATATATCTTTTATATAGTTAAATAAATTAAATTACTTTCATAACAGTCTGTAAAAAAGGTTGGTACTACCCTAGAAAAATAACATTTTATCAAAATATGCCACTGTATATTTTACACAAATTAATGGTGTTCATATTATACACCATCGATTATGAAATTGCATGTTGGTAAATAGTACTTTTTTTAAATAAAACTTTATATTTACTTATTGTACTATTATAATCATCAAAATAATTTAGAAGAAAACTATAATTTTTATTTAAATTACACTGTATGTGTCTGCCGTTTAGACGTAATATAATTTCATTCGTATGAACATTAATAGAATACGGTTAGTCTCAATTGTGAAATCTTAGTTCTAACAATTTAAAATAAACAATTTTGTTTTCTGGAATAGTAAAATTTACTAAGAACTATTCACGAATAGTTCACATTAAGTGAACTACTGCTTTTCTGAACCACAACATAATGTACCACCTACATTTTAAAGGAAATAACACACCTAAAATAGAAATGTATGCTGTAAAATCATGTCCTGAAAGTGAACCACCTGAAATTGTATTATAAAAACGATTTAAGTATACCTCACGTTTTCAAGTTTAGTTTTTGAATAATATATAATTTTAAAGCATAAATACATGAGATACAGAGATCGCGTGTTGGCCGTTCGGTACTCGTTTTATGTTGGCTCAGTATTTACTATTTTGTATTATTAAACATTATAAGCAACAATAAAACTTTGAATTGAAAAATCGATTTTTAGCAAAGCACATCTTTCCATACAGTTTGCTATTTTTAAATTTTAAGATAATCATACAATTTTATTAAAGTGAGTAATGAGTATTTTTCGTTTTGTTTTTATTGAATATGTAGCTTAATTTTATTATTAGAAGTAAATTAGATGAACAAAATACGAGCCCTGTGTTGTATTGAAATTATTTTTGTTGTCTTAAAAATATAAATATAATTAATATTTATTATAAATTTATAAAGTTTAGATCCACTTAGAATCCAATTGTAGGTAACCCTGTTTCAATGTTAAATCTTGGTACAAGTGGTATTTTATTCGGGAAAACAGCTAACGAGATATTAATAACACGATTTTTCATTTTAAATCATTTTAAGAAGAAGTATGTATTAATAAAATTACATCAATAAAGTACAAATTTAAATACATATTTGAGCTCACATTTATTCCACTTAACCTAAAAATAATATTTGTCCAAAAATGAATACAGATTATAATAAATACATATTAATATTTTTCTAAACGTATTGTCATTTCAAACAATTCTAAAAACGAAAATAAATCTACTTATACCGTTGTATGTTTATCCTCATAATATAAACATGATTACATTTAATATTTATCAACGTTTTGATTCTACTCAAAGCAAAGGAGCTATGATTCTACGTCACAGTGGTAGTTATATTTTTCAAAAGTCAACTTTTAAATTTTGAGTGCAGTAAAATGTTTTATGCATTTATATTTATTCAAGATTTTACTTTTGTGAGGTTATGTTGGGTATTTAGCAGTTGTTTTCGAAAGCACTTTAAATCTCCGTGATACAAATGTTAGTAAAGCTACTTTTTAATAATACCGTGATCTTTATCTTATGTGGATGACATAATATTTAGAAGTCTGTTTCCACCAAACATTATTTTTACTTTAAATACAACCGTAGAAAAAAACTGTTTTAGTGTTACTCTCAAGACTTTTACTTTTTAAATGTGATCAGATAATGTGTTTATTTTTTTAATTAGATGCCATTATTCATAAAACATCGTTTTGTAAGTTATATTATGATATTAATTTAATATTTTACTATCATTATTATTCTTTGGATAATATGAAAAACTTATAATATTTCGAATAGGTTTACTATGTAAACTAATTTAAATGGTTCTTATTTATTTTGTTTATTAAAAAAATTTATTGGCAAATATATTATGTGTGACACACATTGGCGTAAGCTGTGTGAGGGGTGGTGCTCCATTTGTATTTTGTAATTAATTGGAAAAATATTATCGAAAACTCCTTTTAGATTAGAAGGACTTTTTTTCAGAATAATTTTATACTTAACACTAATTTACTTATTTTTTTTTAAAAAAATTATAAGTCACCATTTTACGTTAAACTGCTAAGCAGATATATTTTTTTTAAATTTCTATATTTATAATCAAATTTCAATCAATTATTTCTTAATTTATTTAGTTTGGTGTACTAAAGATAATATGTCTATGGTAATGGGCTTAGAAGATTTGATGACATCCTGATTTGAAAATATTATAGTAATTAATAATATTAATAATTAATTATATAACACGTAAAAATTGTCTGTGTATAATTATAAATCCTCTAGATACTAGATTCGATATTACATATACCATACATTATTATGTTTTAGTAAAACATTTTTGAGGACTATAATATTATCATTAGTGCATATACTTTTTAATATTATACTTATTAATAATTATTATAAAAAGTATGATAATAATATATTTTTTACTGGGTATTATACTTTTTAATAACTCATAAACCACTCGTATGAAATTTGATTTAAATACATAAATATTTCAATAAAATTACCTACTTTACAATTTACAGTAAAAAAGTTTGATTTTTATCACAATCGGACACTGTTATGTGAATAAATCAAATTTGGTCTTAGTAACTAAATAATTCTAAAGATCAAACTTTTACTAAATTCATTATCAGACGAAAAAAATGTGGTTGATTATGCCTATTAAATTACCATATAATAAACATGAAGTGGTGAGCATAAATAAGAAGAACGATTTCGTGGGTAATAGCCATCAAATTACATCATTGAGTCTTATAAGCCTGTTATAAATTTATAATATTTTAACATATATCTGAGATAATACGTTATTCCACAGATTTAATAAATCAGTTATGTGGTTTGCTCGTTTAAAAATAATTGTCAAAGTCATGGGCAGACTGTCTCATATTCTGATTAAATATTATATTAATACTAATTGAAAACTAATTAGGTAACTAAGCTTATTATATTATGTGCTATAGTTCAGTTTAATAAATAATTACCATATAGGTGCCCAATTGTAATATCATTAAGTACAAAGAAAACAAGTAATCTACACGTGTTCAATGTTCATTTTTCGAAATAAACAATATACAGGTATTATAAATTAAGATACAAGTGTAAATTGTTATTTCATGGAAATAGTAAATTAAACAGAACAAAATACAAATCAACGTACAGTTTAAAAATTAAATTCAAATTAAATATGTTCAATCTAATGAGTAAATAACAGATATTATACATGAAAACATTAGTCAAGCACTATAGTAAAATGCAAATACGAAGAGGATTTTCTGTTCATGTATTTCATAACATGATCTACGGACATACGTAGACAACATACATAATACATAATAACAAAATATATCATTATGTACTAAAGGCATATCGTGTAAACCGATCTTATGAAATGGAAAAAAATTACAACAGTGTTATATCTGATCACCGTAAAAATACTAATCAACATAATATTATTATATCTACTTTAACTATTATAGCTTTAATGTGTTAACGGAACGCAGACCCGAAAAACATCGAAACGGGTTGGATAGAATTAGGGAAGGGGGGGGGGGGGTGCTTAGGGGTTCAGTTCACTGTATTAAGGTGCGAAATAGATAAAAAGATTGCTTTCGTCAGAGGAAACGAAGCAGCCTCGTTGAAAAGCTGCATGTTGGACTTGTCAAAGGGAATTATGATAGTACGGTGGCGGATTCGAGAACTGTGTATTTCGGGAGAGGAATTGGTAATCGTGGAGAATAATATTTTAGGGAAAAAACGAGACCACGAGACGTGCTAGATAGAAACGACCAACAAAGCGACTATGCAGTGATGTTACTGCTACCGCGGTATCTAACGTACCTACCTAATACTACTTTATTATTAATATGCAATACCGTTGATCGTCCAAAATAACTACCTATAATATACTAGGTACTATAAATCGGTGTTAATATGTGCGGTTTTAATAATTGGCGGTAATAGGCACGTAACATTTTAATAATGTGGGCATCAATTATATAAAATATATTATCATAATCGACTGGACTCGACGGAGGGGTAGCCGGGCACGCGGAAAGAATTTGGTTTTTTTACCTGCAGTCAACAAAATGCATCGGAACGTGGTGGACCGGTGGACGACGGTCATTGTGCGGCCGCGTGTGTTTCGGCGGGGTTGGCTCTCGACGACGACGATGGACGACCGCGGCGGCAGTGATGGTACCGGTGCAAACTGCGTCCGTCGACTGAGTCGGATATCGCGCGGCTGCCGTCGACCGCTTCTGTGTAACGTGCGTGTGCGAGTGGCGTGCGGTGCTCGGCGTCAGGTGCGTGTGAGCTTGTGTGCGTGCGGGCGCGTGCGCGTGTGGGTGTGTGCGTACGTTTGTGCGCGCGCTCCGCGTGATTGCCTGTGTGTGTGTGTGTGCGTGCGTATGTGTGCGCGCACGCGTGTCAGTGTGTGAGTGCGTGTACCGTCCGCACGAATCTGTCGTCGATCGAACGACGATCGCGGCAACGGCGGCGCCGGAGTTGGTCTCCGTCGGCGTCGTTTGCGTTGGTGACGATGATAATGGTAGTATAATAAGATGTGCTGTTATTGCGGTCGTAAAATAGAACGACGGAATTCGCGATATTATTATTATTATTATTATTATTATAGTAAGAATATTGTTATCTTTTAAATTATTATCGTCGAGGAACGATTTTCGGGGGGGGGGGGGGGAGATTACGGTGTGGAAATGGGGTAAATTAGAATCGTTATCCAAACCACGCGGGTAGGGCAACGACAGACGATGGTGTTGGTGCGCGTGGATGAAACTGCGCGTGCGGTGGAGCGACAACGAGGAGACGACCGCGACGGCGGTGGCGGCGGCTGTGGCGTGTGCAATGCGTGCGGCGCACCGAGCGGGGATGGGCGAAAAATTAGGAGAGAAAAAATGCCAACTCTTTGTGTATCGACGCGGGTAACACCCCTAAGCGGCCCTACATTCTAAAACGCCCGTCTATCGCGAGGTTCGCAGTTCAAATAAGGCACTCTATTTTCTTTTTTTTTTCATTCAAAAGCGTTTGCATTTTTTTATTCTCTATATTTCCCTCACTGATCTCTCTCTCTCTTTCTGTCCAATGGTCGTGGATACACGGTATGGTCGCGTTCAAAATTACAGTTTTCCAAAAAATTACAATACGAGCGGGCACATAACGTATAGCCGAAAACCGTGTGCGAGCGGCACTCCGGCGGTAATGCGTCACGACGAAGAATGCAGTTGTACGCAGTCCCCGTAAATTGCACGTTATTATAATATGTACACTCGCGCGCGGCGACGAATCAATATTATAACGTGTGCCGACCCGACCTCGCCCTCACCGAAAGCTCCGAACCGAGGCGGCGGCGGCGGTGGTGGCGTAGGCGGCGAGGGCGGCGAGGGCGGCGACGGCGCGCGCGTATCACCAACTACTACAGTGTAGTAGTAGTTTGCCTCAGTATGCGACCGACTCCCTCAACCCCATCCCCCCCAACCATTACCCCACAGCTGCCCCCCCCCCACTCGCTTCTCACCACCGCGGCATTCGACGCCAACACCCCTGCCCAGTTACCCCCTTGCTGGCTGCCGCAGGCGGCGACGATGACGCACCGGGTAAGTCGCAGGCACCCACACGACTTACACATACATCATATTATTAAAACACTTTGGCGACCAACGCGTATGTATGTGCATGCGGTTTATATGCATGTGTGTGCGTGGGTGTATGTGTGTGCACCTCGTGGGTGTACGGTGACGATGACGACAACGCCGGAGGCGCTCGTGTCGGGCCGTTCGACGGCAGCGGTCGGCGAACTTTTTCCTTTTTATTTTTTCTTGTTCGCCTACCCCTCTCCCCATCCCCTCCCCTTTCCTGCCAAGGGTTTTCCGGCTCGTTATTCATTTCGCTTTTCCGCGGAGCGAAAACAAACGGGTGTGCACGTGATCACGTTAGTCCAAAGCACCGGAGCCGGTTGCAGGGTTTGTTCGTTTTGGGTTGGGTTAGGTTAGTGAACCGGCTTTTGATGTAAGCTTTTATTATACAGACGTCTGCAATAACTATATTACAACATATTTGGTATTTTATGCTCGTATTATATAGTTTATATGGAGGTACTCGAAAAGTATAAGACTTCGGAATCGGTCTATGACAGTTTTCAATGTTTTAAATCACTCACGGTGTACCGTAACATCGAAATACATTTCCTAATTTCCTAATCATTGAATAATATACGTTACAGGCATAGATCATTGTTAAATGCCAATTTTCCGGCATTGGTGTTAGGTTATCACGGTTAGATTAGGTAAAAATATTTTATTTTTTTATACGTATAAATGTAAAATACTATATAACTGCAATGAGTGCAATGAATAATGAGATCTTGATGGATCAACTAGACATCAACTTAGCTTCTTTAAACTTGGTCTTTTTGCTACGCGTTTTTCAATCTTTTTCAAACAAATAATGTTATTTATTCATATTATATAAAACCAATAAGCAATGAGTCCCTTACCTACCTTCAGTTGTTCGATATAAATTTATTTTTTATTTAACATAGAATACTATAAATGCATTTGGAATATTAGTTAGTTGATCTCTTATGTTTAAAGAAATAGATTTAGGTAATCTAAATTAAACTATATATTAATATTAAAATGTATAATAATTGTTCGTAATGCATATCATAATTCATAAATATCCCAATACTAAAATATATAAATATGTATACATCATTTTTACAAATTATAATGTGATACTTCTATCTACATTCTACGTCATAACGATTAACGACGATTCGAAGAAGACATTATCAAAAATATAGTGGACTACATAACTAAATTTCATTTATCAAATATTTATACTAGCATTTTATAGACACTAGACAGTGTATAATTTTCAAAATATTTTAGATTTTTTTGAAAAATGTAAAGAAAATTAGATTGTTCTACTTTTATAGTTTTTTTTTTTTTTTGTATCCATGATAATACAATTTAAAATTGAATATAAGTTTTTATTACAGAAATAAATAAAATTGTTGGTACAGATGTTATCTATACTCTGGCCGATTCTAAGTGAGGTACATGGTTTACGAATTCGCAGTAGTTATAATATACAATGGTATCAGCTCCCACATAATTTGACTAGTAGCAGTTAGTTATTTAGTAAGTATTATTAATAAATTAATAAAAACAACACATCAAAAATATGAATTTTGGAAGATTTTGCAATACCAATGAATCAATTTTGTATGATTTATGATAGATCTATATGATAATTTAATATTTTAATGAATTTACTTGGGTGATATATACTCAGTATTAATTATTTATTTTATGATACATGATATGTATTTACGAGTTCAATAGTGAAATTGTTTACAGCGGTAAGTGACATTTAATTAGGTTTTACAAATGGTACTATGTTCCTATTAATTAAAACTATTTATGTTCCATCAATAATGTATTAAAATTATTTAGTTATATACAATGCATTTACAAATGAGTGTTATTACTTTTTATTTGAATACAATATACTTACTATACCTAATATCTACTTTATTTTTATACTACAATAATAATATAATATTAAGGTCATATTGAAAAATGAAAAACATTTATTAATTACCTATATTTAAACTGTATTTTCTCCCAACACCAAAACATAAATATTCTAACTTACAAATACTTAACTATCTTTATGTCCGATTATAGAATTTGTTACCATTAATATTATTGCGTCAGATAATATTTTAAAATAATGTATTAGAGTAGAAATAATATTTTATCGGTAGGTAAGTAATTCGCTTAAATTCATAGGTAAGTAATATAATTTTGATTGTTTATTTAATATTTATAATTCAACAATACTATTTAGTATTTACCTATTTTTCATTACCTTTTAATGTCATTATTTTTCAAGACATACTTACATAGTTGCTTTATGTTCGGTATCAGTTTTAAATAGAATCCTGTGAATATATGAAAAAAAATATTTTATATGATTATTTTGATTATTTTAATGTTATATTGGAAATCTGGAATTAACACACACTAATGTTCTAAGAATTATGCAGTGGTAAAGATTCATATTAAGAAGATATTATTTATGAAAAGTGGCTGAAAAAAGCCACTAAACGCTAGCAAAGAATGATATATTTGGAAAAAATCAAATACCACTGAAAAATATCAATCACTGTTTAAAATCAATATTAACCTTATCAACTTTTAATTTTTGATAATTTAATTGGTTATGATACCATTTATGCAAAAATAACGTATTATTTATCCGATTTGTTTTTAAATTAAATATTTAAATGTCAGTGTGTAAAATGCACCTAAATAAATATTTGATACCCCTCATCAAAAGCACTCGGCGTGGCGTACACCTACATTGCCCGCTCTCTATTTCTCCATCTATAGTGTCTGAAATTTGTTTGCCGTATAGTTTTCAAAGATGTTTACTTTGTACTAGTAAACAATTAACCAACTCTCATCTTTTTATATTATGATATAATTATGTCTGTAAGCTTTTCATAGTGAGCCATATTATTTCATTACAAGTTATGATGAGCTGTTTTCACGCTAGATACTCAGACCTGCTTTGAGTTAATATGTGTGTTTTCAATTTTGTGTTGTGTTAACTGTCAATATTTTTTTTTTTTTTTTTTTTTTTT
>NW_019104253.1:43850-99353 GCF_001856785.1 Myzus persicae
AATAGAATACAGTAACATAATACATTTCATAATTGATATTCAATGTTTCATATCTTATTCCACACATAATTATATAAAATTTAAAATTTATTTATTTATTTTCTACAACTATCAGTGAAAATAACCATGAGTTCAGTTGTTTTTTAATGCACGTAATTCTAAGATTCCCAATTGAGTAGTAGATAATTTTTTTTATGTGTAAAGGCATTGCATTATAATAATTAGGACCTAAATAATCAATAAAATGTTGACCAAAAGATTTTTTACAATAAAATACTTTGACATCAAAGGCCATCAATTCGCGTTTTTTTCTCATATTTTCCATAAGAAAAAAATTTTTATAATTTTTTATTATGTGCATAATAGATACCTTTTTATATACACTCTCGACCGGTAACACATTCAACAGCTTGAAATTTTCACTAGTTGAACCTATTAAATTATTTCTACCTAAACAAATTCTGATAACTTTTCTTTGTAATAAAATTAGTGGTCTAACCGCGTTTTCATTCAAACCTCCCCATACCAACAAACCATACTGAAATATTGCCTGGAATAATGATAAATAAATTATACGCATCACGTTCACAGGCAGGAAATTCCTTAATTTAAAAAAGCTAAACGATAATGTACGCATGCGCATAACAATAGTCTTTACATGCAAATTCCATCTCATATTATTATCAAAAATTAAGCCCAAATATCTTATACTAGAAACCATGTATATTTTATGACACATGTTGTCATTACAGTTATCTCCATTACCACAAAAACAGAGTTTTAAATCATCATGATTGTTCTCTTCTTTGTTTATTGAAAAATTTATAAAATTAGTTTTATTATAATTAATTGATAGTTTCCTATGATTTAGATAGTTAATCACTTTTTTTAATTCTTTAGTTGCTTTTAAACGAACATCTTTCCACGACACACCGGAAAACAAGATACATGTGTCATCCGCATAGGTTGTGATTTGTCCATCAATTTTTAAATCACATATTGAATTAATGTATAATATGAATAATAAGGGGCCCAGGACACTACCTTGTGGTACTCCACATTTAATACTCAATGCTTCACCTGAGGAGTTCATTATTTGCACAATTTGTTTCCTGTTATCCAAATAACTTATAAACCATTTTAAACTACAATTATTTAGACCAAAACTTTGTAGAATGTTACAAAGTTCGTTATGATTGACCGTATCAAAGGCTTTAGCTAGATCTAAAAATATTGCCATTGCTTTATTGTTATTGTCAAGCGCATTATATATGAATTTGCTAGCACTGTACAGTGCATTTTCTGTACCCAACCTGGGTCTAAAACCAAACTGGTTTTTCGACAGTAAGTTATTATTTTCCAAAAACTCTACTAATCTATATTTTATAATTTTCTCTAATATTTTTGCGAAATTGCTTAACATTGATATTGGTCTATAATTATTCATGATCTTTGAGTCACCATTTTTATATAATGGTTTGACAATTGCAAGTTTAAGTTTGTCAGGAAATATACATTCAGTAATACTTAGGTTATATATATATGTTAAAGGTTCAATAATATTTGTAGCAATAGCCTTTAATGTTTTCACAGATACTTCATCAAAACCTGCAGCAGTTTCATCCTTCAAATTATTTATTATTTTTATAATTTCTTGATTGTTAATTTTCTCTTTAAAAATCATGTCAAATGAGGCTTTTGTGCTTGGTTCATCATAAATAAAATCCGATTTTTTTATTTTACATGCAAGGTTACTACCAATATTTATAAAAAATTCGTTAAACAGGTTTGAAACTCTCACCGGATCTTCCGAAGGAATTATAAGTTCATTGTTATGGATTAAAGTTTTAATTGCATCACCTTTATTAATTTTAGACACTGTGAACTCTTTTATTAATTTCCATGTTAATTTTGGACTATATGATATATCAGTAAATTTTTTTTTATAAAAATTATTTTTTGAAGTTCTTAAAATTCTAGTGAAAATATTTCTGTATTTTATATAATATGAACGCAAATTATCATTATCCGGGTGTTTTTTTACTTTTAAAGATAATGCATTTTTTCTACGTAAAGAGCGTAGCAGACCAGGAGTCATCCATTCCTTTATATGATTATTTTTCGCATTCGATTTTTTAAATGTTGTCACCGAATTTATCGCACGAGCAATCTTATCCATAAAAATATTATAACAATCATTAACATTAGTGATAGCTAACTCTGACCAGTTTTCTAATTTTAAAAATTCATTTAACTTATTATAATCTATAGTTTTGTATACATTATTACCAAGTGATAACGAAATGTTATTAAATTCAAGAGCAATTACTGTGGAATAATGATCAGAAATATTTGTTTGTATAACACCTGCCTCAACTCTATTATCTACATAATTATTACATTTTAGAAATATATGGTCTAAACATGAATGCGAACATCCCAGAGGAGTCCTAGTAAATACATTGATAAAAGAACTAAAGCCGTGTGCCGATAAAATATCGAGATAATCATTATTAATTAAGTTACCTAAAATATTAATATTCAGGTCACCAATTACCATGTAATATCCATTTAAATTACAATCAGCTTTTAAAATACTATCAATTGAGATTAAAAACTCTGCTATGTCACAAGACGGAGATCTGTATACACACAATATATTAAATTGAGTATCATTAACTGTTAATTTTAGTTTTAAAAAGTTTGCCACTAAATATCTATATTCATACATTTCTACTTTTAAATTTTCCTTTATAAATACAACTATACCATCATTTTGATTTCTTTTAAGTGTCGAAAAGTGCAAATTGTAACCAGGAATCTTATAATTACAGTTATCTACTGTATGCCATGTTTCGGTAAATATAATAACATCTAAAGTAGAAAGGTTTTTTTCACTATTTATATACAGAACAAATTCATCAAAATGTGCATTAATGCTTCTAATATTACAACAAAAAATACTTATGAACTTATTATTAATAAACTCATACCTATCTATGAATTCCGTAAAAGATTCGAAATAATTGGTTTTATAATCTAGATAATTATTTAATACATTAATATTATTCATGGTATAAAGAAAAATTATTAAAATTGACAATTATTGTAAAAATTTAAAATTATAATAGTTTGGATAGATCTAAGTCGTCCTGCACAATATAAGCTTTAGAGTTTTCATCTTTTTTTAAAAATATTTTTAGGTCTTTAAACCATACAAATTTGAAATTATTAGATTTTGCAAACATTCTAGTCTTATAAAATAAATCTCTATTGAACGCTGTCAGTTCATTATTAATGAAAATATTACCTTTCTCCCAGTTTTCATTCAGGTGTTTAGTGTTTAATTTTCTTTTCTTGACATAATCCATTAATTGATGTTTATTTTCTGACGAATTTATCTTTGCAATAATTTTTTTCGGTCTATCACTATATTTCGAATACATCCGGAAAGCATTTAATACTGATAGCTTAACACCCAGTTTAGTAGCAATATTTTCGACAACTTCCACACAATTTTCATTTTTTTCTTCAGGCACTCCAATTATCTCCACATTGCTTATGATTGCAATTTGTTCTAAAACATTAATTTTTTTGGTCAGACTGCCAATATCAACCTTTAATTTACAATTAGTTTCTTTTAGACTTTTATTTTCTTCTTTTAATTCTTTTATAGAATTTAGAACCTCCGATAATTGTTTACCAAAATTATCAAATTGATTGCTCATGAATTTAACCGACTCAATTAAATTTGCTAAAGTTTCATTTGAGCCAACAAAAGAATCTTCTTCTTGCGTAATAACCGTATTAATGATCGTCGACTTGCATTTTGCACAGCACCACTTCTCTTTATTTGCTCCGGCTAATTTTCTGAAGTTAGCTTCTCTCATTCCTCCACATGAAAAATGCAAATATTTCTTGCATTTTAAACATTTTATATCATCGCCTTGAAAAATGTCTTCGTTACAAACCGAGCACAACATAATGAACAGTACACTTAAACAGTAGATAAGAGAGCGAATATCAATACGAATGTCGACTATGCACATTGAACGCACGTATGAAACTGAAATACTTTAATACGATTTTATTTCATGTTATTTATAACAAAAAAGGACAGAAAGTTTTTGCATACAAATGTATCATTAAGTGAAGTGTTAAGTAAAGTGGGTGTAGTGTTTTATTGAAAATTATTAAGAAATTAATTTTTTTTTTTTGAAATGTATCTAAAACAAAATCTATACAATTTACAAAAATTGTACTTATAAAAAACTGGTTTACGGAAATATGAACAGAGGTAATATTAAAATTAATATTTTTTGCAAATAATACAATTTTAATAAATTAGTATTAAGAGGATGTTATTGTAAAATTAAACGTTACTTTAGTTTTTAAATCATTATAGCCTGGCCCATACATTTAAAACATATTCTCATTAAAGACATTAGACATTATCCTTAGAACACAAAGCCAAATACCTCGACAGTTACTAGTTCAAATTTCAATTTGGATAATAACATACACATTTTCAAAAAGCCATATAAGACTAACGAATAACAATTTATAAGAAAAAAGGATGATTCAAATTTAACAAGAATTAAAGCTTACAGAAGACTTTATATTATATACAACATTTTAGTATTTAAAATATTATAAGAATTCGAATATTTTATTCGTTATTTTATCTTATGCCTATATAACGGTCGTTGTAGCGTATGCGAAATCGTCTAGCCTTACAATCAGTGAATGATATAATATAGGTGGCATGATGTGTGTCTAATATAGTAATATATACCATAACACGCCACCGTTGACTCGTAATTCTCTGCATTCTCGGAAAACGGATGCATCTCATTGGATCGGAAATGAAACTGCTCGCAAATATAATACCACATTGATCATAAATACTTTATAATTTCTATATATCAATGATAAAGCATACAAAACTCATTCCACCGTAATTTTGTAGCACTGCACACCACTATAGTTATTAATAATTGCGGGCGACGTGACTCTGCGAAAATATTTAATCGAGAGTCGTATTGAAAATCAGACGGCGTCACTGAAACGTTGGTGAAACACTGAAAGAAATTAAAAATACTAGAGGCCATCATATATCAATAATCATTAAGGCTGCACATCCTGCGGTGTCCAAGTCACCATCAGCTACATTCTCACTGAATGCCGAACATACCATAATACCCGTACAAGCAAAAATCTGCCCGAATCACTAACCGAAATACTAAACAATCACCCTCAATCCATTGCCAACATCATCCAATTCATCACAGCAGCTAATCTTCAAAACAAAATATAAAAATGTAAAATGTATAATTAGAATAAGTATAGACAATTAATAACCATAACCTATGTAAACCCAATAGCCCATTTAACCGAAGGTATAATAATAAAAAAAAATAATAATAATTTAGACTGACCGAAGATGAGAAATAATATAATAATATTTTGTTAAATTATAAAAACATTTCCTACTACTCTCATCCTAACTATTCTTACTGAAGTTATATTGGATGGTTATGTTTATGTTGGTGGGTTATAAATTATATTTACTATGATACATAATAATTATGATTTATGAGGTATTCACTATTCATGTATTATATTTTGATATCTTGATTATGATTAGGATGTATAGGTTTTATTTTAAATAAATTTAAACAACGATGTAATTATTGACAAGGAGCCATATGAATCCAAATTCACTAACGATAAGGGTAAGCGTTTGGAGGTTATCTTTCAAAAAAATTATTATACGTTTTACTTTTGAGTTATTGTATGGCTTGTCCTAAATATTGTAACTGATGCGAAAGAAAAAAAACAGATAATATGAAATGTTATGACTGTGTTGCATTAAGAAGGTGGATAAACTATAAATAATGCGTAAATAATTTTATGGCAAAATGTAAGAATTACTGTGTAATGAAAATAAACTATGAAAAAAGTAACCGACGTCGTTTTATGAATATGCAGTCCATTTATTTTAAGAGTTTGATAAAGGTTACAGACCTATATTATATGTATACTATGGTCTACATATAGTATGCACTTACTGAAAGTTGTGATTTGAAGATTTATTGTTGTACTAATTTATTTCGTGATTTTTATTAGTAAAGCTATTTTGTTTCTATATACGCTACTACTGTATCGTTACTTTTCACCAATTAATGTATTATAATACCACGATACGGCCACTTTCCATATTTTTTACATTAGGTACATACTTTGATGTTTTCCGTTGATCAGTTCTACTAGTTTTTTTGCTTCCACTATGTAGTGAAATTTTCAACTATTCTTAAACAAGCCTTTTTCGTGTCACCGTTGTGTAGTGCGACGTTATACCACTTGTACCTACGTTAAACTAGTCTTGCATTGTCTTTTATTTTTCGATACTCAAGGCCTATTCACACTAAATGCATTAGCATCAGTTGCGATAACGTACTTTGATGGGATGCTCTTTTTTAATTATACATATTATTATTTATTATTATTATTATTATTATTATTTAAATACAATATTCTATACTGGATACGACGAGTCAAAAACCGTACACCTCTGTAAGGGGAGTCGGCGCAAGAAATAAAATGTCTTTCAGTCAAATGCGTCGATTTTAAATTCATACCAAATGAAAAACACTATATTTTAGATGATAATATGATCAGAAGATACATGTAATTTGACACACATAAATTAATAATTTTGTTTATAATGCACATAGTTTTCAATTGTGTGAATAATCAATAGAAAGAAAAAAAGGTTTGATGTTGACTGATTTAAAATTTAATATTATCAAAAGTATTTAATCTTGACAGTCAATGTAGTGTTGCCTTAAACCATGATTACAATGTGCACATAATAATATATCATTGTAACTTTATTGTAAGGTATATTGTTCCGTTAAAGTGAAATAATGAACACAATTTTTGCATGGTCTTCAAAACCCCATTCCCTATTGAACATGTTTATAATATTAAATTACTTAACTAATTATTGTGGTCTACCATGATAAATTTATATTATATATTATGCAAGTACCTAACTTTCCACTGAAATTAAAACTGAATGCAGTAATATGATTTAAAATTAAAACATTTTTCGTTGGAATATATAAAACAGTTTACACTTTTCTTCAAAATTGATTATGAGACAGTTCTTTTTTTTTTTTTTGAAATGTTAAGACTAAATTTTAATTTAACCATTTGAATAATATTCCAAAATAATTTTAAATGATTTATTTTTATTATATTTAGTATCAATAATATTATATTATAAAGTGGAATTAGAGTATACATTTTCCTATACCTTTGTACGTTATATTTTACATTAAAGCTTTAATCTAAGTACAAGTAACCTATTAGATTTGTGTACGAATAATTCATTTATCTAAAAGGTGGTGTGTTGTGAGGTTGTTGTTAGTATGATAGTTGTGTAGTTTTAGCAGTTATAACATAAATTATAGAATAAATAGCTGCCCATTAGAGAATATTGTTTGAATTTACTGTCTACTGTCTTTTGAAAGAGTTTACGGTAGATGAAATATGAATAATGTCTACCAAATAAATTAGGTTTAGTCAAACATTTAATTTAATTTCAATTGATACAAAATATACAATTCTCAGTATTGTTAAACTAGTATAACATTGGATGTGGGCATAACAAAAAAATGACTTCACAGAAAACAAGTATAATAAGTACACATGAATTTAAGAAGTTAAATCATTTTAATACTCAAATTACAAAATATGAAATTGAACTGTAATAGTAGTACACAGTTTTTTAATATTTACTTTATCTTAGTATATGACGTCACGATCGCATTATAGACTTGTCACACATGCATTTAAATTAAATAAAAAATTATATAAAACAACTGAATGTTTAAAATATTGTTGTTGTACCCTTACAATAGTGATCTAACATTCACAACATAAGAACACAAAGTTAGTGTTCGTAATATATTACTACATTTGAACTCTGAGAGTGACTTCATATCAATTCATTGTCCTTTTGTGTGTCATTAATCACTACCTTTTTTTTCAATGGGATTGATTACCTATTTGATTTATGGATTTGAATTCCATGGCTAAAATATGTATTGTTATGTTTATTGCATTCCCATATAAATAATTTCAATAATATTCTTTTTATTAATAAAAACATATCATAGTAACTTTAGTTACTATATAATAGTGATAATTTAAAATTTTATTCAATTACTAGGTAATTGGTAATGCATTAATGGATAGACAGTGGTGGTCCACTGCTTTTGGTTCACTGCCAAGCTCGTTGTCAACTATAAAAATAATGAAGATTAGAATTCCGTTCAATAATAACTCTCATAGATATATTAATTGTTGGTCTGTTATTTGTGCAATATCTATTTCTATCAAAATTGTATTGGTCGTTTCAGACAAAAAGATTGTAAAAACCAATGATTTTGAGTTATCAATTTATTTTGTACGAAGTACCCAATAGTGTTTCGAGATTTATACAAATCACGATTTCAGTACAAGTGTACAATAATATAGTGCGATAATAGTTGGTAAGGTCGATAATATATATTATATGTATATTTGTATATAATATATCAGTAGTTTAGCTTAGTTAAGTGATTTTATTAAAACTATAATCTAACTGTAGGTACCTACTTTTAATTGATTTATGTTTAGTCATTCAATTTTATAATATTTTCATGTAAATGATCAATTTATAATTTTTTGAAAACAATAGTTCACTTTCATAACTTATATTTTAGGGTGGTTCAAATTTATAAATTTGAACAACTCAAAAAAGTGTGAATGTGATATAAGATGTCAGAAGTTTCTACTTCTCCTGCAACAAAACATTGGGCTTAATTTGATTGAAGGTGGGATTGAAGATCGCCGAATGAAAGGTTGACTGAAGACAAACAACATGGATATCACATAGCCAAATCAGAGAAGCAGAATTATTGACCACACTTGAAGCAGTAGAACCAGCAGTTCAGCGAATTCAGCGAATTCAGCGGAGAAAATTAACTTTGCAGTCGAGCGTAGCAGTTAAACGAAGCAGTTAAAAGGAGAAGTTGAACGGAGCAGTCAAGCAGATGATCTATTAGCAATGATTCCACCAGATCAACAAAAAGGGGTCGAGAATTTCAAGAGGGAAATTCTAGTCTGTATGTTATTAATTTCAAACATCACAAGTGTTAAATAATAATAGTTAATATATCACATTGCTCAAAATCAGTCTTGACATCATATTATCTTTATATTTAGTATGAAAACATATATGTAATTTTTTTGTGTATTTTTGTTTATCATTTCCATTGACATCTTTGGAAGATGATGTAAAAGTACTAGTATGCATCAGACAATTATTCACATTGATGGTTTAAAATAAAGTAATTATACCTTAAGATAAAATATATGAGAGCTTATTGTATATTTGTTTTTTATATTAGTGCTCAAAAACTACACCATAGATTTCGACAAAAATGATTGTTCTTGGATTTATCAGGAAAGTATACAAAAGAGTTTGAACTACGAGCTATATCCAGTCATAAACAGACAAACTGTCTATCTCAGTAAAATTAGTTTACAAATTTTCCAGCAAACTGAGGTTCAATTAAACCAACATACCTAAACATACCTAAACCTATCTAGCACTACATTTTATATTTTCATTTTTTGAAGTCAGGGTTGAGAGCTAAAATGGATGTCTATTTGAAGTAAATAGACTCGAAAACTACTGGTCCACTTTCAATAAAAGTTATCAATAGAAAATATTTCCTTTTTTTTGTTTACTTAAATGGTTTTCAAAGGTTTCCGTCGATTAAATTGTTTTCAAATATATGTATTAAAAAAACTAATTTTTGGCTTGGGCAACTTCGGGCAGAACATCTAGTTTGATATGATCAAATTTGACAATCAAGCGCATAATACAAGCTAAGATCTTAGGCCGGGCGCACTCCATCCTAACCTAACCAGCAATGTGGTTACAATGCGAAACGGGTAACTTGGTTTTTTTCACTGCATATAAATGTGCATCTGACCTAATATTATATATTTTTTTCGCCAGAAATTAATTTTTGATTATAATATTTAAATTTTTTAAATAATTCCTTTCCATGAAGTTAAGTTAAACTTATTTAAAAAACCTATGCTAACAATATGGTTTGATATGACTCCTTTTTTCTTATTCAAAACAGTTACAGATAATATTTCATTATGTACCTATTATAATAAAAATAAATTATAATTATTTATAATAGTAATAGTTTATATATAAAGTATATTGCTAATAATGAGTTCTTCAAACAGTTCAAATTATTAATAATAATAATTATTATAAATGGTTTTCAGAACTAATATTTTAAAATAATTTCCTCATATAATATAGCAAGTAGGTAATTAATAATTCTATAGGTTATTTTTATTTGGCACAATTTTTACATTCCCCAGTTCCATACACGTATAATATTGTTTATGTAAATATGTTAATGTCTTTTTTTTTTTTTTTTGATTGGAGTATCATCTTACATTATTAGCCAAAGTAAAGTTCACATTTATATGTATCTTCTTACACTATACGTATTTCGATACTACACAATTCACTGCACTTTAAGATTACATTTAAAGACTGGTAGTTCATATAGTAACACCTTAACAGTTATGTTAAGTCAAGCCGGTATAAGCAAAATATACATAACTAAATTTATATAATTATATAAATATAACTCCCACATAATTACAACCCCATTTGTGTAATCATGTTGTCGCTGGTGAAGAAGCTTGAAGACCGTCAAGAAAGTGAAGTCTACTTCCAGCGAGCTAGTAATCAAACAACCGAAAAAAATTTGGAAAACACATCACGAAAGTGAAAATAAAAATAAGACAGTTTTACTATAACAGTCTATGATGGTTAACGACGGTTGCAGTAATGCAAGTTTTCGGAGGTTACTGGTGAACTATTATCAGTCGCCACCGGTTGAATGGTTACTTAGAGCATGATCAGCGATCTATTCAAAATTATTATTGTAATTAAGTCTTGCACAAAAATTCTTAAATGCAATAATTAATACACATATTTACAAAAAAAAAGTCCCAGAGTCGATTATTGTCAAATAAGAAGATTTAAATATTAAATTACTATTATATAAAAATATATACAATTTCACTGGTTTAAATTTCAGAGAAAGTCATCTGACCAGCTTTAAACAAACATATTTCTCCGACGATATTGTAATACAATTACAATTACATAAATATATTTTTTATTTTATTAGCACCCAAAGACTTCTGATTTTTCACGATGAACATAGGTACATAATATTACAAGCATTTTATTTACATACGTTGATTTAACCTACTTATCAATACTTAGGTACAGTATTTTAGTTTAGTTTTAAATTAAAGCACTGCATATCTGAAAGCTTATTCATGCATACAATGTTAACAACTACAAAGTTTTTCCGGTTCCAGGATACATCTTGTTTAGCAACCTAATAAATACTATACAGTTTTTAATTATAAATTATTTATAGTTTTAGAATCTGTTTGGAAGTGTAAGGATGTTAACCAAAGGATAATTGGTTTTTTAACGATGTGAGTTATTTTATATACGAAAAGGTAGTAAACACCAGCAAAGGTGAAAATTCAAATAAAAGTTTAATTTATACTACTACGTTATATTATAAATAAATCAAAAATACAATTAAAATCTTGATTATCATAATATATGTTATATTATGAACGTTTAAAATCAATGTGTTTGAAAATCTTTAATCATCAATCGTAGTATGTATTTGTATGTTCACAGTTCGTTTTTCCACGGTAATTTTTTTTGTTCAAGCCAGAATGTCCCGCTCAGACGACTCCGAATTACCGTATCACACAATATGTGATTTCACACTCAGTATCCGCCTATTTGCACCTTACTCAAAAATATTTACCGTCTACACTAAATTAGGTTTTACATTTTTTTTTCAACCTTACTAAATTAATATTTCAAGTAAAAACACAAATTATTAAATACATTTTTGTTGTTGTTATAAATTAATTCTAAATTATATTTATACAAGTTTTCTTACTTCCCTAGTAAAAATTACATATTCTACAATACGATCATGCATTAATAAACAATAAGCAATTACACCTGTAAAGAATTTTGATGCTTCAATTTCCAATTGAACATCCACTGCTGAGGCTGTAGCTGAATGATTCTGTTCTGAAGTATCGATAACTAAAATTGGAGCGTTTGATAGAAAAGTGGAAGGACTCAATATCGGGTTCCGTACATTTTTTTCACAGTAAGATTCTTGAAAAGATGTATAAATATGATATAATAAGGCAAAATTATCGGAATTCTTTACAGGTGTAACTGCTTATTGTTCATTAATGCATGATCGTATTGTAGAATATGTACTTTTTACTTGGGAAGTAAGAAAACTTGTATACATTTA
Source organism: Myzus persicae (assembly GCF_001856785.1). Lineage (NCBI taxonomy): Eukaryota > Metazoa > Arthropoda > Insecta > Hemiptera > Aphididae > Myzus > Myzus persicae. Next base: position 56,312 of record NW_019104253.1, read on the forward strand.
ATTTAGAATTAATTTATAACAACAAAAAAAATGTATTTAATAATTTGTGTTTTTACATGAAATATTTACTAAGTAAGGTTGAAAAAAAAATGTAAAACCTAATTTAGTGTACACGGTAAATATTTTTGTGTAAGGTGCAAATAGGCGGACACTGAGTGTGAAATCTCCGTATTGTGTGATACGGTAATTCTGAGACGTCTGAGCCGGAAATTCCTGTGGAAAACGAACTGTGAACATACAAATACATACTACCTACTATCAATTATTTTAATAACTTATAATTGAATACATTTTCTATTATATTATGATTTTATACACGTTAAAATGTATAAATAACTAAGATAAACCTGGTTAATTATAAAATAATATATATTTAGATTCATTAAAAAGGAGCAATAAATTATGAATGTATTGATTTAACAGTGAGAATATGTATTTTTTGGTGGATGTGTACATGATTTATACTGAAAATAATTCTTTGATTTTCAATTTTTATATCTTTTCTGATAGAAAAATTAATCAAGTCTGTTTTTTTTTTTGCATATAAAATAACTATTTTCAAATAACCTTTTTAATAATTTGGAAAAATACAATTAAGGAAAAACATTAATTTTTTGCAGTACAAAATTTTCACAAAATCGATTTTCTTATTATTTTACGAATTGAAAATGAATAACCCTAGGTATATGAAATACAATATGATATAAAATAATCAAAATATTTTAACTCTTCAAAGAAGAATAACAATTTTAATTATTTTGCTGTAGTTCAAAAATATTATTTGTAGTAATTTACAACTTTTATATACCTAACATATTATTACAATTTATATTTTATTTACATAATGCAATTTTCAAAACATTTGGATTGATTTTTAGCCTATTTATGCTTTATACTGTACTAATTCTATTTTGAGTAATAGTAAAATAAATAACTTTTACTATAGTAGCAAAATATATATATCATAAAATACAATATATATAGTCATAATATACACTGACAGACCACTCTCGTTTAGAATCGTTTTTCGTATACAACGATTTATTATTAAATTTAAATTAAATATATATACTTTATGCATAGTGACTTACCCAATGACGAATTACATTCGACACCTATTGTACAGCACAGTGATTACTACCAATACTTAATCACTTTTGATATTCTAAATGTAAATTTGTAAGTTATAAAAATAAATCAATATAACAAATTAGGTTTATTCTATTTATACCTCAATAATATTTTATACGTGCCATATATTATTTAAGATTAAAAAATATATATATATTCTATCAGCTGAATTGTGTTCTAATTTATAGGTAACTGCACTGATGATTTATTCTGTTAAACGCAATCCTATGGTTTTTTAAATATACAATTTAAAATTCAATAATTAAAAATTGTTTGGTGTAATATTGGTATTTTTTGAAATGAATAGTGCTTAAAATAATTAGATTTTTTTTTTAAATTCTAAAAATCTAAATTACAATAAAACTAATCACAAAAAAACAAAAACTAATCATAAATACAAGTATTGAGATAACAGTTACACTATACCTACTAAAAATTGAATTAAAATTGTAAATATTTTGAAAACATAAAAATACAATTAACTTTAGAAATACAATATAGAGTAAAAAATGTTACGATACGTTATATTTATGGTATTATTGATACTACATATTAAATAGTAGTTACATTTTCTAAGACTTCAGTATTTTTATGCGTTAGTTTTCACGTCATAAAATAAAAAAGCGATTTTCAATATTTAACGATTGTGGATCTCAAAAAGCGTCTATAGATAGCGTACCTTTGAAGTGCTTTTACGGGATTTTATGTAGTGTACACTGTACAACATAATATTATAGTTCCATTATAAATGTAGCATATTTTCTGTGATATTATCAGATTGTTTGAAAACATATATCTTATATAATACAATGCTAAGTACTATATAATTATATTTCCCTTGGTACTTTAATGCATTACATATAAAATAAAATTACATTATATATTTAAATTTTAAAACTAAGTAGGCGCACGAAGTTTTTAACTTGATTATCAATAAAAAAAATATTAAATACCTATTATTTAATATTCAAGTTGAGATACATTTTTATTGTGACGTTAAAATCTTGAATATTAATTCAGGAACAACACTGAACATAGTATAAACAGTACATTAACCAGTAAACAAGTACACAATAGAATAATTGGTGAAACAAATGTGGTTATTTATTAAATAAACTGGCATATTTTATGCATATTATACTGATGTATTAGTGATCAATAGCCAAAATAACTATTCTATTTTAGTATCCTAAGCAAAATATAAATAATTTATGGAAAACACAACTTATAATTTTAGTATTTTATTTTTAAATGCATATTACTAAGCTACATTTGCTAGAAAGTAAAAATTTAATATGACATGTCACACTTATCACTATCGAGTGTTGCAACTTGTACTTTAGGTTCAGGTTAATTGAACACCATTTATGATTAATTCTTTCTATGCATTTTGTCGTCAACCAATAAATATACCACGTATTCTAAAGGAAAATTGATAATAGGTGAAGCAAATATGTTTGAATGTATATTTCAACTTAGATGTTTAATATTAGGAATTTCTGACACTACCACATAAGACTTAACCCGTTAGGGACAGGTTAATATTTGAATAATTCGCCTTTGTGCATTTGCCTATTAATAATGTGTTATGAATATTAATACTCTCGACACAACTGCGTAACAAGTTAAATTATGGTTTGTTAAGTTAAGTTAAGTAGGTACAGATTGATATTTGAACAACAGTCAGGTACCTACTTATATTAATATGACATGGTTAAATATAAGGTAAATATCTGGAGATAAATAATAATATTGATTTAATATCTTATTGAAAATAACTTTTAGTTCTAAAACTAATGATATTTAATCAAGCGCAAACCAACAGAATTGAGTGCACGTACTACATGTACCATAATAATAATTCTACTAATGTAACATTAATTAAACTAATTAATCATAAACTAAATGTAATAAATAATAATTACGAAATCTTGATTGTATTATGCTAACGAATGATTAGATATTAGGGCTTAATTTTATTATAAATGCAGATAGAATTAGCTTAAAAGTGAAATAAAGTGTAACTAGTATATTTTGAGAGTAATACAAATTAGTTAATCATAAACTATGACCATAACCGATGTTCGTCTGATAAATCAGATAGTTAAAATATGCACAAAGAGAAAACTACAAGTTCTAACAAACAAAATATCACTGGCCTGCCTAGCATAGATGTTTGATACTCTACTATTTTGTTGGGAATTCGATTTTCATCTGTACATTTTGCATAAAAAAACAAAAGTTATAACCTTGGTGCACGGTAACATTATTTTGTATGTGTAACATTGGTGCATGAAAATACAAAGATTGTTAGTAAAAAAAAAAAATAAATAAATAAAGTTTGTGTTAATAAAATATAGGGATCCTTGTACCGTATGGTGATATCAAAGTTAGACATTTCGAATATTTAAGAAAATATTTATATTATTATTTACCTACTTAATATTTCATATTTCAAGATGTTACATAATACACTCAAGTCAATAATAATTTTAAGATAACTTTTAGTGCCATTCTTACAATGTCGGCTTAAGTGTCGTCCAACGCTAACAGACTGATAACAGATTTTATTACCATCAGAATTCCACCAGTTAAATGTCCTTTAACTTTAACTAGAGATGGTAAGAACGTCCTTTAAGGGAACCTAAACACTAAGAGAAACAGTTCTACAGAGAAGCATCTATTACCCTTATCCAAAGGTGAGCTTTCACAAGTTAAAAGGTTAAAAGTTAAGTCAATTTTTACTTATTTATTGTTAAAGTTACTTGTTTGATGTCACGCTAACTTTATATTAATTTAAATAATTGGCATCTACGTGGGCTAAATTCAACTTTTATTTTTTTTAATGTTTCCAATTTTCATTTTATCCAGAAAAATATTTTTATATATTACTGTTTATAGTAATTTTAAGCTTGTAAAATGTTGAAAAACAATATTATGATTTTCATATTTTCGTATTTAATTTATAGATAATAATTTATCTAATTAATAATACCTAACAAATTAGTAATGACAATAACTAATGGGAATTAATATGCTTAGAGAAAACATTAGTTAACCGTACATAAAAACTATAATAGCCAGAAGACTACGAATTGTATTTATGAATTATAATACTTATTTACACGATACCAGACAGCGAATCACCAAACCTTGCCACTCGTGCATATCGTTGATTACTAGAGTGGTCGGGAAAACACAGTGTTATCTCAATAGTTGTCTAACTAGAAACCGCGGTACACCTCAAAGTCTAACCACCAACAACCGATTGACAGAATCAACTCACACGCTAGAGTACCGTATCACCATGGTTGCCTACACCGAATATTCCGTGGTGACGGTTGGTTACCTAACCGCATCACATCCATAATATCAAGACATGTTTCAATGGACCGGTTCGTGGGCGAACACCAACCGTGGGATCGTAGATCATAAAATACGATCAAGTCACGAATCACCATTGAGATCGACTGAGAGTCAATAGAAAAAATTTCAACTCACATCCTAGATAACTAAGGACAAATCGGCTACAAAGGGGAGTTTTTTTTCAGAGCTACCAAACTGTGACCCACCTCTCACATTTGATCGTCTTACGAACCTACGGTAGTCACCTCCGCAACTTGTTTACGCGAGCAAGGGACAAACAACGGCCCCAACATAACATTGAAAGCCGAAACACTGCTTTCCTGTGATTGTAAGTTATAGGGTTAGGCTCTTGGGATCATCGCCCTTGTTAATCATCTGATCAGGTATTGCAAACAGGAGTTGACCTCTATGTCCCATATGTGTATGTATAGACGTTTATAAATAATGGCTTTAGATATAATTATAATAAATTCTAATAACCATTAATATATATTATAAATGAATTGTATTCCTTTAATTTAATTATTTATAAAAGGTCTGTTACAATACATGGTCCTACCAAAAATACAAAAAAAAAATGCTTATAAGTTATAAATAGTATTAAACTTGATACTCATGACTCATTAAGTTTGAAGTAAAAATGTGTATATTATATATTAAATAGGTTTTGGATTCTAATATTACATTTATTATTCAAAAACATAAAACCTTTTATAATTTTAAATGCGTTTATATTTATATTATTTCATCATTTAACATCATTATATTTCCCACTTATCAATATATACTGTAGAATTCAAGATTCTTGTAAATCTCATAGTATAAGTCGTAACAGTATACTGAAAAAGTCATATAATATTATGCTTTGTCAAAAATCATTTCTAGAAAATGGTTTAGTCAGACATCACATGAAAACTGTTTCTCTCCCATGTACGAGTTCATTTGTGTTTAGCAGTTAAGTCAAATCGCTTTTTTGACTTTTGAGAGAATTACATAAGATAGATACATATTGTAAAAGCTTTTCTCCTATATTGTAAATTTACTATTTTGTAAAAAAATGCTTTTCCCAATGATGACATGAAAACAATTTATTTTTGAGTTAACCATTTCAATTCTATTTTGTTAATATTTTAACATAATTTTATATTTTATACTATAAAATATGTAAAAGGTAATATAAAACACTGATAGAAGTGTATATTTTTTGCTATTGAATATTAAGGTGTCAACTTACAATTTGTTTTTAAATGATTTTCATTATTTTGTTAATTAAAAACATATTAATTATAAATTATACTACAGAAATTGCATTTTAAGGTTATTATTTATAATTTTAGATTTCGTCTTAATATTATTATTTACATTTATTGTTCATACAATTTGTTATACTCCTCCGATAAACAACTTAAACATTTAGATCTAGAACAAAATTATCATAATTCATTGTTATATAACAGTTTTTAAATATCACTATAATACCTACTAAAAACTTTTTGATTTTACTTGAAGTGTGTACTGGCGTGGACGATGTGCCTTGAGGCTTTTACTGAGAGGCTGCAATTCAGTGTCAATTTAGTCTGAGGTTATAGGCTATAATAAATTGATTTAAAACATTGAGTCAAGTTAATTGTTATTACTACCTGTTTATTTCACTATCGAAACCCGACTACTGGATTATGCAAAGAATAATATTATACTCACCCGTTATCAAAGTCCCTGTGTTATGTTAACATTATCAAATTCACTGAGTGCAATACAAATTACGAGTCAGTAATCTGTAAATCATTTAAGTACCAAAGCGTTTATGTTGTGAAAAAAAAATTTGGATGAATATTCATTTGTCAGCAATAATAATATATGTTGAAACTATTAATGTACCACCAGCCGATTCACACACACACACACACATACACAATCACCATCTGTTAATGTAATTATTGTTTTATTTATGTTTGCATTTAAATGTGTCCAGTGAATTATACCTATATTCTTAATATATAGATTAGCAGCGCACTGTCACACGTCACCGGCTCTACGATTATGATTTAGCACGGCCCTCGCAATTAATTATATTTTAGTCCTTTCAGTATTGTCAAAGCGAAAACGTGATCCTCACGGGCGCTAATCCCCGATAGTTGAATTGTATTACATTATATTCGCTGTGTTTTAAAAATGTTTTCTTTTTATATCTATAGTAATAATTATACGGTTCTAATAATAATCTAAAATATCAGTTTATTATAGATACCGACTAAAATATCTTCTAAATACAGACTCTTATACAATTTAATGGGCCACACTATAAGCTAAATTGAACAGTTTGAGTATTACGAATCATATAAACATGGAAACTTATGTTATTTCATAAATTATAGTTCAACTATGCCCATGTACAATGGTCTACAAATAACAGTTTTCAGCACGTTTCCATTGATTTTGTACGTCCGTAGCAACGGGACCAACAGTATACAATTTACGACCCAGTATGGTTGTATACTACAAATGTTTATTTGGTCGTAGTATTTTCGTTTTAGTTACTTCGTCGTAGTAATTAGTGTAAAACAGTTTAAATATGTTACGCGTCAAAGAACTGCAGAATGAATTGACTGAGTCCCGAGTACAGATACATGTAAGTCCAAAAGATAAATTAATACCTCATAAATAAAATCTCTATACTTAAATTAAAATTTTGGTTAAGAGTTTGATGAGTGAAAATCGAATTTTGAAAATGATGGAGAAACGGCAAGAGAGCGCACTATCTAAATACGAGGGCACACACGCTAAACTACCCCAAGTGATTAAGTCGTACAGCGAGGACATTCGTTCACTTCAAGCTCGTATACAGTATATGAAAAACTCATACAGGCATCTGGAGAATAGAAACCGATTGATAAGTACCAAGCTATTGGATGTTCAAAAACAAAACAAACACTTGTTGGACTTGGACAAGAATAAGCAGCTCGGTGAGAGAGAAAAATTGTCCAATCAGCTTGAAGAAGCGGAGAACATTATTAAACAACAGGAGACAAAAATTCAGGTACATAAACATGAAGCAATATAATTATAATACAAATCATAGGTATTTCAGTATAGATTTTGTATATAATTGTCATCTTAGAACTTAAAAAAACAAATTGAAGGTCTAAATAAAAATCACAAAAACCAAATGAACGTAGAGATAAACAAAACTAAAGCTCTGCAATTAGAAATAAACCACTTAAAGGAAAAAAATGACCAACTAGTATCGAAAATTGAAAAACTCAAATACCAGAGTTATGGCGGAAGACGAAGCTACAATGGACTAAACCAAAATATTGCACCGCAATCCAGGTCAGTTAATTTTTAGATTGATTTTTATTTCATAAACTTATTGTACTTACTTGATCTTTATGGTGAACCTGGTTAGGTCTACGGTAATGTCTAAGAACTCATTATTAGTTGACGTCATTGGCGTTGTCGTTGATCGAATGGCGTCAACGGAAACTCCCAGGAAGACGGTAAAGCCTGAATTGGTTCACTGCGAGTCCGAGATCAGTGATCACACCAAAGACCTTCAAAAGAATCTAATGAGGCAGGTACACGAGGATGTGATCAATAAACCAAACATGTTGGTAAACGATAAAATGGAATCATCCAACTCACGCGGTGATTCGAAAGATTTGAATATTGGAATTTCTGAACTGATGAAGGTCATACTATTTTTATATCAGCATTTATGTACTATTTATTTAATTAGTAAACATAATTTTTACTTTAGAATAAAGATTTATCAGACGAATGCGACTTAAGTAGTATGCAGCAGATTGAACCCAATGTGCCTGTAAATCCTTTTTCATTGTCCAACATTCATGGGACTAAATCGACCAAGGAACATCAATCGGTAACAAACTTGAAAAGCAACGATGAAGAATTAATGAATGCCGAAGAAGTTAACGTACAGAAAAACAATTCATCTTCAGACGATGATGATACGATGAGCAGTACATCATCTGTTAGTGATACTGATTAATAGATATATCCATGTTTAATTTCAGTTTTATAGATTTTGAACAAAAAAAGGGAATGTATTGCCGTAATATTTTTATAACATTATATTAATTCAGTTAATCCATTTTGGTTATATAGCACGTAAATGAAAAATTTATAATCCTAGACATGCAGATAGGTAAATATTTAATTTGAGGTATTAGGTTATTAAGGTCATAAGATAAATTTAAAAACTTTTATTTTTATACCACAGAAACAAATTTGCTGATTTAATTAAGTGTTACAACTATAACATTAAATTTGTTTAAACAGATATTTGACAATCAACATTAACAATGGCATTATAATCTAGTAAAGGATTGGTTGATAGTCAACAATTATTCTTATAAATATTGGATTTTGAATTTCTGTGAAATTGTCACTGTTAGGAATAATTAATATTTTTTTAAAACAAACTTTTCAAGTACTAAAAAATAAAAATTAAATAAAAAACTTCTATGTGACCAACAATTTTAAACTGAAAAGAAATATAAATCCTTACCTAATTAAAATTCAAACAATTTAAAAACTTACTTTATTAACATACCTATTGTTTTTATTAAAACGTTGAAAGCTGTACAATGTTAAATTTACAGATTTCCCAGTATCAACCACTTTGAATACACTTGGGGAAATTGGTGCTTTTATTTTTATAACCTACAAAATTACAAGTGCAGTTTTATGAATAAGATTTTTGTAGCTCTTTTTACTACTTTTTATAAATGCCGAATGAATGAGTTTTTTGAGAGCCAATTTTGTAATTTTTAGATTTCTTTTGTTATTTCAGTTTTGGTAACAAGTCTCTTTAGATAAAAAATATAAAATATTTGAATCCAAAATAACAAATAAATTCACCATTTTATTAAAAATATGACATCTCTATTGTAACTTTAATCATCATTGTCTGTAATATTGTTTGTGTTTAATAGTGTTTATACTTAAAAAAAATAAAATATTCAAGTTCTTCAAACATGGACAATTTAATTGCACAAAATCATGATGAAACTATCCTTTTATTTATGATTTAATTTATTGTATACAATAATATTTCACCATTCAGTGTCAAAGTGAGCTAACTAGCGAAGTGTTACTAATATCCACAAAGGTCTAAGTGCACTCAGTTAATTCTTTAATTTTTTTTTTTCAGTTGGTACTTTTGTTTCAATATTAATTTCTAAATTGAAGTTCCAGTTGGAATGTAGTATCTTAGAATTATTTTAATTAATAATAATTGAGTATAGGTATCCATTATAAAAAATTCTAAATGATATGCATATTCCGTTTCTAATTTATTTTTCATCTGTCAGAAAAGAATAATTTGAATAAAATTCTGGAAATATTACAGTGATCACTAACTTTTTTAAAAAAATTTCAAAATTTGACCAATAAAAATGTATTTAATTCTAATTTCTTGGAAAAGAAGCTAAGCTATATCAAACCATATTTAAGGTTTAATAGGTAAATAATATTAATTCAAATAATAACTGTTTAATAATATTTAATCGTTTAAAACAAGAACACGAACCACCCAAAAATAAAATTTTTTAGATTTGTGTAATAAACCATATTATTGATTTCCTCCACACCAGGCCACGGGGATAAATTATGAATAGGTATGCTTGATATAATAAGTGATTTTCGGTAACAAAAAAAAATTAATAAATAATAAAAAAGATGTATGCATTTTAGGAATGAAAAAAATGTTTCTATGGATTGTCTACAAAACATAATTTCATATCTCTTAAGAACAAATTAAATATTACTACGAAATGTGAGCATTTTTTTACCTATGGTAGAACGCAAAACATTAGTATACCTATTATACAAGTATTATACATTAGTATACTTTTACTATACTAATATAGTAATATGTATAGTTAGGTATTAAACAAAACGGTGGCATACTGCATATTGGGAAATTGCCCAACAATTTCGAGTATTAGTTATATCCACTATTAAATTAGGTAGTATCTAATATAAGCAACTGTATCTAATATGATATACTAGTGACGAAAGTCGTTAGGGATATAAATAAGGCTATTTTAGATATTTTAATAATATAATTATTAACAGGAAAGACTAACGTATATTTTTGAATGTGTAACAAAAGCACAAACAATTTGTTTTATTGAACGTGGGAATATAATATAGTAACGTAGGTGGGAAAATTGATAATTATAGTCAAATTTAACCATTATGATATAGGTATTTGGTATAGCTACATAAATCTTATAAGACAGGCAAACTTTCATGATTTATTTATATCTTTTTTTTACATAATTGTATTATAATTAATTTTGTCCGCTTAATATATCAATGCCTGTTACACGGTGGCTATAATACGTGGGATGTTTGGCCATGTGACTTTCACTATAGATTGTGACAGTATGACAAGTTAGGGTTAAAGTTACTGGTTTTATATAAATGGCTTTTAAATGTATGCAATTATATTGTAACGTCCGTCAAATGATACTAAAATCTACTAAGAACCTATTTATCCTGTACCTATGTCATTATCAAAATTGGTATTAGTCTAGTGTATAAATTAAATATACAGCACAGGTAATGTTTATAATTAGTTTTCGCAGTGTATTTTTTCATCAAAACGTTCGTGCAAGAACATTTTTTGTAATAATTTTTAATTAAAACTACCGAACGTAAAATACACGCAGGGCCACCCAAATCATTTTTCAGGCGTTTTGAGATAAGAGTCGAGAAGAATAATATTATCATTTAGTCCGAAATTGTATGAAATAATGATCCTTTACAAAACAATAATGTGCAGTTCATCCGTCCTTCAAATATGAATTTTAAAAATATATCTTTTGGAAAAAACGGCCGTGCCTTAAGTTTAAGTATTCTTTTTACGATATTTTTAGAATATGTATGTGGGAACAGAGAGAATTGGAAAAAAAATGTTTCCTATAAATCTATTAATGTTTTATTACCAGGATAAGCCAAAATGAGAATGATTTTTTTGCCAACAAAATTTGCTCGATATTTCGTAAAAAGAAAATTAAAAAATATGATATTTTGGGGCTGTTAAGAATGGAGAAGTATAGTTCTTGAAAGTGAATAAGATGTGCACAAATTCTGAAAATGTTAAATAATATAGACTCACACCAATGTAGTACCCGTTTTTAGCAAATAGACAATAATATTGGAAGATAAATCTTTTCTTGTTGTAGCGAATAAGAAGGGACTACCTAGTGAGAATTGTTCAGCCACTAACGTTTTATTGAATTTCACTCTTAAGCCGGTTTCGTATAGATCATTACAAATCGTGCACTAATGTAGTTTTTTCAAATAAAAAATATTAAAAATATTCATATCTTTGTACTGAAAAATGGTGAAATACACATTAAATAGAATCAAGTTTGACGAGATGTGTACTTGACGTTACGTCTACCAAACAAATTAAAGCTGTAAGCTGTAATACGCTGACATAATTTACAAATAAAACTTTATTTTTTGGTGTAGTACACGATCGGAGCATTGTGGAATAACTGCAAAACTTTGGTTTGCCCCCGGGCCCCGGTTTCGTGTTCAAACACGCTCATTAAACGGTCGTTTTTTTTCATTTTACCTGACATAAATTGGAAACTTGATTTAGACTCGACAGCCCTTATTGCTTTATGTTGTCCAGGAATCGGTCGTTCACGAGCACGATCAACCCACCACGTTCCGCCAATAGACCACGCCCCAAATAACACAACAAGGGAAAGTCAGACCCTGTTCTCATATTATACACCTGTGCACTCGAACGAACGGAGGAGTGAAAAGTTTTATTCGACAACCACTACTGCAGTTGATCGCTTTTAAACTTGTAGATTTGAAAATATCTTATGAGAGAAGAAAACAACGAAAGTCGGTCACTGCTGACGACCAAAGTACTTAACACAGTGTGCTGTCATATATTTTGACATTCCAAAATAAGTGCTTATAATATTGTGTTCTTCTTATAATTTAAAGTTTAATGATAAACAGGACGGTTTTTAAACTATTCTCAATCCAATTTTTCCTTATAATATAATGTTTATACTAAGGATAATAATCCTTAAAAATGGTTTAAAAAAATAAAAACTACCTATTAATAATGTTAAATCTAAGCTGTAGTATTTATTATTCTTGGATATTTTTTACAAATTATTTTTATTGATAAATCAATAGTAATTGTTAACTTTTTCAAATCGTCTAAGCCAACTCTCTACTTAACCCATTATCATAAGCATATTCTTAAAATACCAAGTTACATAGGTAGCTCAAAAACTACAAACTTGTATTTTGACTTAGATATATCAAAATTCTTAAAAAAATATCTTCTCAATGGTTAAAAAAGCAGGTAAGTGAATGTCACTCTTCTGTACATTAGATTTCTGGAAGGTCACTGAAGGGGATGGTATATTAAATTTGAAGTCAATGATATAACATCATCGTGCACGAAAAACAATTATGAGCGGAGACGGTATGTCAATCTAGGATATTTTATACTGTTATTACTTATTATTTATACGGTAGCCGGTAAGTTAAATTAATATTATAAATAATATTGTTCTTAAATTATCAGTGGTGGCAGAAAAATATTTTAAAAACTTATGTACAATTGGGCTGTTTAGAGCTGAATTACAAAAAAATGACTGAAATTGTTATTTTTGTGTTACTCTGTAATTTCGTTTAAACTTAAAAAAAGCTGTGTTTATTTTTATTTTTGAATTTCACCATTTAATCAGTTTTAAATTGTCTATAATTATCCATACAAATTGAGCATTTAATACATTTTTTTACCACAAAATCGTTTTTCAATTTGAAATGTTGTCAACATATTTTGAACTTTGAATGATTATAAAACAAAAACGTGAATAATATATTGTATATACCTAAACATATTGTATTTTAAATATTTTGCAACTGATATTGTAAAATAATATATTAGGAGCTTTGTATTAACCTAACCGGTTACAACAAATACAATTATATGAAATTTATAGAAAAAAAAAAACTAAAAAATTTGAAAATTAAAAATGTCCGCAAACAGCTAAAAACAAGTCGAAATATTGATTGAAAAGTATATGAATCGATGAAATAAAAATATGGTGTAAATTTAAAGTGTATATTGTTTTTCGTTTTTGAATTATAACAAAATAAGAAAATCGCTACTTGAGAAATCTGGATAATATCCAATATTGTAAAACTTCAAATTATCTTAACATTTTTATTTGACTTTCTAGTAGAAATGTTTTTTTTTTTTTTTTTGACAGAGATAGAGAAACTTATAATAAGGCGTGTATTACATTTTTAAATCTTAGATATAAAAAGAAACATATTTTATAAATTTTTAGTTCAAAATAATTTGTTAATTTTGGTGATTTTTAAGAATTTTGTCCAAATTCTAAATTTAAAAGCTCATTAATATGAATTATGTATTTATGCTAAACTTTTTTTTAAACATCCACTAACAACAGTTTACCAGGAAACTATTATTACATTTTCAATGTTTTTGACTGATCAAAAATATTTTTATCGATATTAGCCTAAAAAACAAATGATATTCGAAAATTGCATATGGCTATAAAAAGTTTAACACGAATCAAAATATTTTTAAATTGTATGATGTATAATAAATGGTTATATAAACATTCAGTGAAAAATTCATGTATATGTGTTACTATTTTTATAGTAGTATCAAAAATCAAAATATGTTTTCCGTGAAAATTCCCGTTTTTCCTTAATTTGTAGTTTCTTTTTTCTGCCATAAAAGATGCTGTTGAAGAAAATCGAAGCATCTTTAGTGTCCCAAAACGTGATGACAGACAAAAAAAAACATACATCATTGTAAAATCAATAGCTCAGAATGTAAAATGAAAAACAGAGGTAAACACTTGAAAAACTGAATTTTTTTTGATTTTCTCTGGATGATCTTTAAGTTTTACAAAAAAATGTCAATGATTCGAAAAAGTGTCTTCAAGTGTTTTGAAAAATTCCTAAAATCTGAGTTTTAATGTGCGCATAATTTAAACATAAAAATAGGGTGTGTATGCTTAAAAAAATATACACAGGTACCCACTTATGTAATACAGGTCACTGATGTGTTCTACTGTTATAGAACTACGAACTATGTAAACATACTTTATGCTAAAATATATATAACAAACAATAATATTTACTGAATATATTATAGCCATCCTCATATTGTACATGTGCCATATGCATGCACTCGTGCGTTAACACAACAAAAAAAAACACACAATTTCAAGTTCAATAGCTACGCCAATAAAGTCGAATATACTGATGAACTCTGTGTGACTATAATACGTAGGTCAGTCTTTCGTAACACTCCACCCTACGTTGTTTAATGTTAATTATGTGTGATATAAATATATCAATACTAGAACATACTATCGAACTGCATTTCCTGAATCTCTCCAGCTAGTATTTTCTGTTAAAATTATAACGTACCTTGAAAACTACTAATAAATCACCTAAATTACTATACAATATGATCACCAGCTCCATTACACTGAAATTAATATAAACCTAAACAAAAACTAACACATTGACTTGTTAAAATGTTGTTGTTTAGTTGTTTAGAATTTTCATTTTTTTTATTTACGCACAATAAATTAACTGTACATTAATGGACTGTACAATTTTATATCCGACACCTAATATGTTAATAATATTACCTAATATGTTAAATATTTTTTAGTTTAAGAATGGAGAAATTAATTTATTGGTCTTACAATTATGTGTGCGTAATTGTGTATATATTTTTGGTAGTTGAGATTAGTCTTTGGTAGCTCATTTAATCTAAAGTAAAATTTTTCAAAAGTAATACATATACTTTTCATACTAGATGAGAAAATATAAAATAATTATAACAAGGAAAAACGGTAATAATTAATCCACGGTATAATTGTTGACAGTAGTATAGATTTTGGTGTAATTATTCAAAAACAAAATTCCTAGATAAAAATGAATTTAAAATTAAATTTATAAATATCAGAAGTGTCCAATTTTTTTAATTGCACAAAATGATCAAAATATCGAATAGATTAACTTTTTGTAACTAAAAAACTTTTTTTCTTATTTAAAAAACCTCGAAAATGTAATAGAAAAGATAACCGAAAAGTGTTTTAATTAAAATAACAATTAATGTATGTGAATACAATTTTTTTTTTGAAGAAATTTCTAGTCAAAAATTTGTTTACAGCATAGTGACTTGCCTGGTTTTTCCACTTGAATTATTTAAAAATAAGGTGACAATGGTAAGTAGTGGCCCCAAAACAAATTCTTCAACTTTGTATATCGTTGAAACACATTCAGATTTAAGATAATGCATTTGCAACTTGAATAAATTACTTTAGAATATAAGTACTTATGGGTGATTATTTTTACAATGAACATTTGTTACCCTGAAAAGTTTTTAAAACATATTTTAAAAACTAATTTTGTTATTTTTCAAGTTTTTTCATTTCCTAATGATAATTCGAATTTTATTCAGCATTAATTTGAGAATTTTGGTGTATGAAAATCAAATTTAAAATAATTATTATTTTAGAGTTTTGATGAGTGGAGTAGGTTGACCAAAATGTTTGACAAACTTCGCTGATATATACTTTAATTACCTATACTTATAACTAATTACCTAATTATTTGTTTAAATATTATTTTCATACAAAAAAAATAATCAATTTAGGGGGGAAAAAATGGATTTATCTATTCAAAACAGTTAAATACATAAAATATTACAAGCTATAAGAATTATTTTATTATTTAGCTATTTTAGTAGGTACATAATTTTGTTAAAATATATTTTACATAATGACTTCAAATTTTGCAAAAAAAAATATTTTCATAGCTTTAATACTTTTCAAGATAATGAGTTTATATCGAAATAAAAGAATCACCCACCTTCGAACGTCGTGTTTGAAGAAAGCCAGTGGATGAAAGGTCAAACTTAGGGGCTAATAAAATATGCAAAATTAACTTTGAGTTAATTTATTCAGAAAATGATGGGATGGATTTTTGTTTTGAAATGTATCAAACATAATAATTTGGTATCTAAAACTTTTAATGTCAGGTTAACTCGTTATTAAATTACATCTAAATACGTAATTTTATTTCGGTTATTCAAATTTTCCTGTATAATCTTAAATTAATTTAAGGATAGGTACATGATTCTGCATGAAGAAAAAACCACTTTTCCTTGCACCTCAAAGCCCATACAATCACTTATAGGTAGATAATAATATTATACAAAAAATTAACTCATAGTGAATTCACTTATTGAAAATTCACTTGAGTACTAAACCTTTAAGTAAAACGAAGTAACTTTTAGCTTTATAACAAAACATTCTGTAAAAAATAAATGTACCTACTTATTATAACAATAATAATTTTACGGAAAACACGTTTTTGGACATTTTCGGGGATCCAAAAGTTTGATAAGGCGTGGCTATCGATTTAAAACCTGTATAAATGGTACTTTATGATTCACATTGTTCGCAGAGTTACTATAACACTAAAAAAAACTTTTTTTCTGCGACATTTAGGGTGAATAAGTCAAAAAGCCTTTAATTTATTTGAGTACAAAAAAAAATATTTCAGATTGGAATTCATTTCTAGTGATATACGAACTATAATATGAACATTCGTAGTTAATTAGTATGATCTCAATTATCTTAAATACAAATTAAAATCTATGAATCGTGGTTAAATAAATCACTTAATTCAAAATTAGTATTAAATTAAGATTCTAATTAAAATTAATATTTTAAATTTTTTTAAAATTTTTTCGAATTTTAGTAAATATACTTAAAACCTTAGAGTAATTGTAATTATTTCATTACATTTCTAACACTCAAAATAATTTACTATACGAACTTAAAGCTTACGGTTATAATGGTCATCATATTCATTGAATTTTTGTTCGGTATTTTAATATTTTATTCGCATTGTTTTGTTTTTAACCATTTAGAGACTTGCACTGTAATGTTATAGATGCTTAAAGACAGATTTTATCAAAAATTTGAAAATAATATTATTTCAAATGATGATTATTTAACATAGATGATTCCAATGTAATTAAATTTAAGCGGTAAAATATATAATACAATTATGATTGAAATTGTATTGTAATATTGTGTTGTCTTATATTCATAATAAAAAAAAATTAAAATAGTTGCTTAAATAATAACTAAACCAATTTGTTGTTTATAATACTTAATATTAAGTAATATTACCTTATTGAGAGGACCCTACTCGTGCGTTTGTTGTCTCCGGTTACAAACATATGACGACTATGACGTATAACATGTTCTTTAACTTGTTTTAATAATATACTGTGAATTTTGATATTAAAGTGAATTGACTCTATCTGTTTATCAATCTTTTAGGTTAAAAAGTTGTATGTGCTTTAGTTTTTATTAGATATTTAAATTTTCAATAGTTAGATATGAGCATTTTCAATTCGTGATATTTAACTTACCCATATCTTGTTTAAGAATTTGAATATCAATAAAATCGCCTATGCTAAAGCGCAGATGATGTTCTTACTCAAAAGTTTGATCATTAAATTCACTCTAGTATAAAAAAAAACAGCACACAAATGAAAATAGTGAACGAAAATGAAGACGGTGTGTAAGACGGAGGCAACAAAATGTATGGGTAGGTGCCTTAAAATATGATAGAAACATGAAGAAAAGTTCAAAGCAGTAAATTATGAATCAATCCATTTTATCGAATACTCATCGATTTTACATGAATATAATATGTTGTATAGAATCTTATGTAATTATGGCAGTAAATTAAATTATTATTATAAAAACAAATTGTACAAATTAAACAGTATTCATGAAAAAAACTGTTAATATTCAAACAATTGTTTACAATCACTTCAAGAATTATTAAAAATCAATTTTTAAATTTATTATTTAGGTATTGAAATTTTAACTGGTCAGAACTTTAAATTGTCATCAAGTTATTCGTATAATTGCACATCTGCATTAGGGCGATGTCAGCGGACTGTTTGTTATCTCTTTCTGACCAACGCGGCCATTCGCAACATAGCATATTTACGATTATCAGAATCAACCCTATATGTTATTCATTTTTATACTAGATCGAATTCACCTATTATTAAACACTGAGCTAAGAGCTTTTTATGTGTTCCTTGGTTGGCGATCTTATGACATATTGGTTTGTATGTAAATTATATGTACGTAATTTAAAAATGACCAACACGAGTTTTGTTTTGTAAAAAACACACCTACCTCACAACTCCATTCTACTTTCTTAAACTTAATACCTATTTTAGTGAAATCAACTGAATTGACGTTGAAACCAAATACAATAGTATAAACGGTTAACATAATATATCAGCTAGCTGAACCGGCAGACGTTGTATTGCCCAATATTTGTACGCTTCTAAATTAATGCGATTATTGTTTATTTGGTGTGACTTTGACCTACCTATATGAAATGTTTATACTTTACGTTTTTTATTTTGTTTGGCATCCAACCAAATAACGACTTACGGGTGGTGCTAACAAATCTATCGAGTGCTAAAAAATGCAAAGTAATTTTTACATATTTATATACTGTATTACCTTCATAATTAACGGAATACATAATTAGTCAATGTTAACGAGAGTAATTGAGCGTAATTGGCTTTACACTGATATAATATAATTATTTTTTGTTTTTGTTTTGTTTTAGTCGATCATCGCCTATTAAAGCAGAATAAATGGTGCAATCGTCATTTTCGACGGTGGTTTCTAGTAGAAAATTGGATGTAGGTAGTTGGTATTTCAGTCAAAAGTTGAACAAATTGAGTACTTTTTAAAACAATTGGAAGAAAACTAACAAAATACCATATTGTTACCTACCCAATGTTTTCGAGAAAATCGATTTTGTTTTTTTGTGTTGTAATTTATAAAAAGAATACCTAGCAATAAGCATTTTGATTTTCCACCAAATGTGTAAATTAGCATTTACTAATTATGAAATAATGTTGTCTTTATAGATATTTGAATTATTCTTATCTTTTCGATGTTGATTTATATGTTGTTTCTAAAACAAAAAGCTCGACAATTTAATACAAGGGGCCTTATACGGTATACTTTATTTATATAAAATGTATTTACAAAATATTAATTGAATTATCACTTAAGAGTTTTAAACACAGTGATATTTTCTAAATTCTAAAGATATTTTAAAATATTATAGACATTTGAATTTGTTCAGTAGATATTGATAAATAATGTTTTTCTTTGTAAATATTCTTGAAAATGTTAGTAATGGTTTCTCATTGGTGGTTGCTTCTTAAAATATTAAAATGCATAGTCTCATTTTTTACAAGCGTTTGGAGTTTGACTTTGGATGTAATTTAATACTCAAACCTTAAAATTACGGTTTTTCCTCAAACGATTTTATGTTATTTTGTAGTAATTTAAGAAGTATTAATCATAGTTACAAAACTTTTACCATTAAAATATAATATATCATTATTTTATACCCTCCGTGAATTTTCAAAATAGTTGAACTTATATAGGTATTATACCACTGAACATTATTTTTTTCTGAACTGAGAACCGAGGATGGAACTGCTTTAGCATTACTATTTTTCATTGGTCTTGAAGTTATGTATTTATGCTTTGAGATGACTAAGGATAATTAAACTAACTTATAATAAATGTTGATTTGTTAATGTAGTATGGAGGGACAGACATTCTTCAAAAATTCAAAAACCCAATTTCTATATTTAAAATAAGTAGAAGTATTTCATTTCTTACTACTTACCTATTTACAAATCATGGAACATCTTCAAACACTAAAAGTATTGAAACAATTTTAACGAAAATGCATACTGTTCATTCGAGTACTTTGGTGATATATCTTGTGACTATATCGTTTCTTCTACTTCGATTTTCAATATCTCGTCTATAGGCTATTAGTTTAACAGCGGTTAAACTGCCTAAAAATAAAATGGCTTATAAATACACTGAATGCCCCTTTAAATTGTTTTAAAAATTACCTTACATAAACTTGCATTCCATTTTAATAACGACAAATTATATTACTCAAGTTCAATAACATTTATTTTAACTGATGTAAGTAATAATAACTATCATTATTTTGATTTTTTTTTGTTCTGATGCGTTTTAAAACATTACATAATATGTTAAATTATTTGATCAAATTTAGTGGCATTGTCATTAATTGTACATTATATATTCCTACTTTTTTTTTCGTTTAATACCTGAAAGATTTATGTGAATAAAAGGTTATTTAATTATAAAATTGATTTGTTCTTCTCGATTGTCAAATCAGTATATAATGTTTAATGTATATTTTTATAAGACAAAGACATTTTACCCGCCCAGAGGTAGGGGCTATCAAAATATTTTTAACCAAGACAGTTATTTATGAATACGACCGTGCAACGAAGAAAATGTGGCTGCGTGTACGGTCAACTATATTATTATTTTACAACATTGTAACAACATGTAATTTACATCGAACCAGATTTTAAGTGATATTGTTGATAAAATATTTACTTAGGTTCCAAACATAGTAAATGTTTGTATACTGCATAGCAATAAACGTCAATAAACCAATGAAAATCCATCGCTATTAAATGTGAGAAACGATAATAGACTAAAGCAATTTCACAAACGTCAAGAGTGCGTATACCATATACGTAACTTTTATATATTGGGAAGGTATCTTTAATATCTTAATTTAATTAAACCATAAACCTTAATATTATATCGGCGATGATATTTTTGTGACACCTTGAACGTGTTGATGATTCATTTATTTTTGTACCAAATAGGATTATTCTTTTTGTTGTTTTACTTAGATAATGGCCATTGGTAGGTTTCTTATTTTTTGCTTTACAACTAGAGGTATTTTCAAACATTTACAGCGGGAACTCTATTAAAATGACAGTAACAAAGTCAACAAATTTTACATAACTTATTTATAGCATACATTTACATTTGATTATGTTTGTATTTTACTGCATCATAATTATTATTTGTTCATACATTTTCTGATTATAGAAAGTCGAAATTGTTATTTTCAAAAAAGCTGTTTAAAAAAACAAGAAATTATTATGTTAAGTAGTTACTTACAATAAAAATTATCAAAATTATGTGGAATATTAAATTATATTAAGCAATTTTGTTATGATATTTAATATATTTTCCAAACAAAACAAATTTAGGAACAACGTTTAATATTTATTTTAATTTTAATATTTTACACTCCTCATATTTAATATAACAACAGCTAAGACTTAACATGTACTCACATTATGCAGAATATATGACAACTTACATAATATTATAACTATTTTAAATAATTTACAGTGTTTAAAACTCATCTCTACTTTTGGTATGTTTACAAATAGTCATGTGTTAATTAATTGAAATTTACTCACTTATTTCAAGGTAAATTAAATTACATTGCTTGTTAGTTCACAGGTCTAGACATTTTTCAAATATACATATATGAAGGTGAAAATTAATTACACCTTTATATAATTGGGGTGGATGAAGATTCTCTTTTTACCAGTAAATTGAACTCCCTCTATTTTGTGTGCTCATTTCAAGTAGTTGGACGCATAAATGTCCACACCTTTTATAATAACCTTACTGAGTCATATGCCTATTTTGCGTTAATATTTTCCATTAATATTCAATTTCATTTTTTAGAAGGATATATGAAGTACACTCGAGTTTATTCGGTTACTCTTGTGTAGTTTCATAATTCATAATACAACACAATGATTATTCATGTTTTGTATACAGTTTTATATTCAACTAATATAAGGTATAGAAAATTGTAAACTGTCGACTCAAAATCTGTGACTAAATCGACAACAACGTTTAACTAGCATAACGACGATTGATGTTCACTAAAACACATTTGCATCAATGTATTATAAATAATACGAGATTTTACTGAGATTTATAATGTTTCATCCAATGCCACGAATGAATATCATGCAAATTTAATAAAAAATAAGTTTATACTCACAGATTTTGTTGTTGACGCGTTGATCGGTTGTAAGTACATCTATATATAAATACATAAATAACAATACAAAACAACAATATTTTTTAGGATGAGAATAGTACTATTTAAATGATTCCGGGTCTCTTTTCTTATTACAACAATGCAACGAAAAAAAAAACATTAAGTATACCATGACAATAACAATATAATTTGACCCGATAGCACAGTCTTACGATACTAATGATTTGGTTGATAGTGGTGTTCGATGATGAATCCGATGCTGCAGTTGAGGGGATGTGACAATGATATTATGGACTTGATTTTATTTCGATACCTTTTAATGGGTAGGTAATATAAATGATTATAATCACGACATCGCCGTTCCGGTTGACGGTACACAGGCGATACGAACACTGTAAACTACGTAGCACGTAACATCATAATATTAATAATGATATGACCGAAAAGAAACAAAAATGAGATGACCAAATGTTGTTGATTAATATGCATTATATTATATATAATATATAAATCACATATGACACTGTAATACTGTAATAGCATACCAGCTATCCATGAACTCGTCGCAATCAAGTCTAATAATAGTTGTACTGGCCTATTGCTATCAACAATAGGTAATATTAATTTCTCAAAATTCAAAGTGATTACGTAATTTTAGTACTAAAAACAGTTTTCAAACCGTTACTTAATTTATTATAAATGTTGAATGCAGTGTAAAAGCTATGTTTATAGTTACAAGTATAAAATGAGTGAGATTAGAAAAATACTATTATTTAATAAATTAATGTATGTATAGGTAAGTAACCTATATAATATAATATAATAAATAAATATAAATTGCCCTAAATTAATTGAGAAACGCCTCCATAGACATATTACACTCTTGAATAGTATACTATTGATTTGTAATTTAAGTATCAAATACTAATAATAATGCCCATTAATTTTAATTGATTAGATACCTATATTTTGTTTATGATTTTTTTAAATTGTATTTGTATAGACTACAGACATTTTTGGTTAACTGCTGCACCTATTTAAACTCAATTTGTATGAATTTGAGAAATAAATATTCATTCAGTACAACATATTGACCATATATTGAAATTCAAAAACGTTATCCCTTGACCCTCATATCAAATCTTATTAAAACAATCACTCGTTACTGGTATTTTACCCAACTTATTAAAAAAATTGATTCTTTAACAAACATACCTCAGATTGGTGACTCAAAGAATTGCACTGACTGCCCATTACCATTTCACACCTAGCTAAAAATGTTTGAAAAAATGTCCTTGAGCTCCATCTATACCTTCCCATTTGGAGCATAGTCTCGTTAAAGTACAACATTTCTTCCTTTTGAGTCACCTTATATTTATACGTGTAATATTGTACTTACGTCTTACAATCAGTCATACACATAAGAGTCATTTCGCTCAAGCAGTCAAGTCAACACAATCTAAACAGACATTTCCAAAATGTTTTATCTAGTAGATCATTTTCTCCTAATGTTTACTCGAGGCCTCTTCTGATTGAGGTCCTATCACGCACATCGTCAAGGGGGGGGGCTTAGGGGCATGGCCCCCTTGATTTTTATTTTTAAATATTATGGTGCATAATTGTCACAAACTGACTAAATCCCGTATGTATATTGTATGGTACTCCATATAGTTAACGATCGTGTAACAACAATTTAATTCCCAGATTCTATTTTATAAATATTCGTCACTTGACAATTTGAGATATGACAATAATACGTCTATTAATAGATTGAAAACTATTAATTCCAAATACGGGTAAAATGATTAGATTTAGATGAATTTACTGAAAGATTTGCTGGAAACCCTAAAAATAGATGACTTGTCCTTAATCCTTATATAGTTGTTTAAGATGTATATTGTATACCTATAATTTTTTTTTCTTTATTAGTAATACACAATCTGTACACAATCGGCACAATAAGAGTGTGAGCTGAGACACAATAAAAAACATGAAATTATGAGCTAAGAAGCCACCCACCAATGACACTTATGTGTATACCTATAATAATAAAAATATAATGCTTGACCAATACAGACAATACAAAGTGAAATGTAGTATTATTGTTTATAGATATTGTCTGAGAAGGAGATTAGTGGTATTGGGTACAAAAAACAGAAAGAGGCCAAAAAATGTTGGTTATAAAACAAGGTTTGGTTACGTGCCTGGATCCTGTATAACAAATCGATCCCCATATATTATCCATGTCTTTCAACGATTCGTAGAAAAACTTCAACCCGGTTTAATTTAACGTAAAGGGTCCTCCAAGAAGCTTATTACTATTACCTCCCATGTTTATATTATTCATAAATTCTGCTCAATCGTCCCTATTTTTTCGATGATATGCTTGAGTGTTGATTTGATTTCCACCATATTCTCCAAAATGACATTAATACTTTATTATATTGGCTATATATGCTGGGTATATTACTTATACCAGTTACTCGAGGTAAATGTCTAGGACTCTTACTGAACATTCCCTAAATGCTCAACTTTCACTGCTAACCATATTCGCTCGACAATAATTTTCATCTATAAAACTAATAGTACTAAAATTTCATCCACCAAAGATTAAATTACATCCTTCCTCAAAATGTACTCTATCTCACAAGTCTCGCTGAACGCAGAAATGTTATAAATCTTGGATTTTTATAGAACTCATAATGTAATATATGAATAATTTACTCTATACTTAAATAATCTTATAGAATGAATGTGCTAGGTACAGATATTTGTTGGTATGAGAATCAGATGCAAGTAAAATATATTACCCAATTATAAAATAATATTAGGTAATCGACATCCCAAGACACTTATATCATCATTAAATTACAAAAACAACACACCGATATCAAGTCACTAACATTCCTAGAAGATGTGCGTTCTCTAAAAATATGCCCATATATGGGCATAAAAAAAATAATACGATAAGAAAATATTACACAACATCAATGTTTTATAATGCAATCAGTACACATACTTGGCACGAACAGCCGCATGGACCAAATATTATGTAGGTCCTACTGGGTAACGCATAAACTTATAAAATAAATAACAGATATGTTAACATTTTACCCCAAATCATGCTAATCATGTACGATATCTTACACACCTTACAAATATAATGTATCGCCAAAATGCATATGAAACACAACTTACATATGCTAAAAAATACTACGATCACTGAAGCAATAAAATTTCGTTGCTAACATATTATATGAAGAGAAATAGCACCACAGGCACACTAAGTGTTGACCTAACAAAACCTCCTTCTTGAGAATAGTTCAAAAAAACTTACGAAAATATTCAAAAATAAAAGCATATGAATGCACGGTTCACGTGGAAATAAATTGGGGGTAAACAACTGCCTTATACATAACGCGCAAACAACAATCAGGCTTAGCTTACTCTTTCTGCTCAACCGATTCAGCCGCAGCATGTCACTACAATCATACGATGCACTGCGTCAGCGCAGTACAAAGCTAAAATCAACCACCTAAACACCTCCACATACCTTGGAACAAAAATCTACGTATCACCGCTTTATTCTCTTCGATCCGTATTCAATCCCTCGGCATTAGTGAACTTAATTATTGCATCTCTTCTAAACATCAGGTATGGATTCGTTTCGGTGTACTTATCTTATTTTTTAATCACACAAATTCTTCATTTTAATTCATTGTGCTTCCTAAACAATAATTAAATAATTCATAACATGTCGGTATTCAATTCCAAATAGTCTAACCCATTTAATAAATAATAGCTAAAAATAGGTCAATCTGTAAAGCATAATATAGTCGACTTTAGGGACTATCCTGTAACTCATTGTCTCTCCCCGATTTTGGGCCATCAGATATATTTTCAGTTTACATTCTTGAGATTTAAAACTACTAAGTCATACTTGAGTCCAATTTTAAACCTCTCAAAAGAATTAAACCTAAAATATATAAGCAAATAGAAACCACGATAAAGTTACAACGCATGTCTCGTCAATATTACCGAATAAGCAAACATAAGATTGAGAAAAACATAATTATACTTTATAACGTTAATTAGTCACTCAACATTATCCCTTGAACAATGACTATTGACCGTTCAAAGTAATTTTAATATCCATCTAGACAATAGCATCCTCTTAATTCTTCATAAAATAGTAAAATACCAACATAAATTGTGTTCAATCACGGACACAGCGAACCAATGAGTTCTCCTTATTAAAGAAACGTGTACTTAATTATAATATGACATTATAGTCCAAGTCGTAAAATAATAATAACGTGAATCGACCCACACCAATCAGAGACGTGACTATTGCAGCTAGGGATCTACCTCCATCCACTTAAGGTTCAGTGAACACATATTTCCCACTCAAAGACGAGTTAAGAATTTAATATTTAACTAATAATATTAAATAGTAGAATACTAATCACGTAAACTGGTGTTTCTAGCCTACTACGTGTCCATATCTATTCTAGCCACTTACATACTATTTCCCTCCACTTGGCCTCTCTAATCCTTTTTATTAATTTCATTCTACTACAACTACCAATTAAATTGACTTTCAAAAACTTTTAGCACACATAACTTGCAATGTAATTTCTCACTTTACCCACTCACATGCACCGTCCAATCCTACAACTTCTCCAGAAAACAATATTCACAATATTATCCAACTATCTGGCTTATATGCATTATGACCCCTCTATTCACCCTAACTTGTATATTATATCAGTTAATTTGTATATATTGTATTAATATCACTTTATTATATTTCAAGGTTTGAGGTATGCGTTGGTACATTATAGTTAGTCATTTGTATATATAAATAGGTATATATGATGATTATAGGTTATTTAACTGTACAAATAACCTTAAAATATTGCGTGCAACATTTTTATTTTGTTTCTATTACAAAATTGCACTAGTTAACTAAGATAATATAAATTATTATGAAATCATATTAAAATTATTAGGATCCTTCTTGTGTTTGCATGTTTTTCATTAGCGTATTATAATATTGTAGGTAACATACACATTTTTCTTGTGAGTGAATGATGAAATGAAATACAAAGTTGAACACTTTGCCAATTTTTTTTCTGTAAAATTTATAAAAATCGGTGTACCCTTATTCGTATATCTCGGCAATCATCGTTTCGCTTGAGGTGAGAAATAATATATTATGTCTTATCAACATAATTTAGAATTTATTTTAATTACGTATTTTTATTTCGTGATTTTAAGTCACGTTGAATGTCAAATAATGTATAATAGTCTTGTTATTCAATAAATATTTGTATTCAAAGAGCATTTATAATATATACATCATTGTTGTATTCCGAAAACTGTGTAAAACGAGAGTAGGTGTTGATAATGTGATTTAATTTTTTAATTTTTGAAAAGAAATATATTTAATCAGTACCCGGAAGGCACAATTAGAATTTAGAATATATGCTAATATACAGCTACTTCCAAATATTTACTAGAAGAAGACACCCAGTGACACTTCCTGTTGATTTTTTTTTTTTATTAAATTATGAAGCTGAGTCTTTATATTTATTAAGAGGTCTCTGGACAATAACCTTTTAAGCAACTTGGAGGAGGACCAGGCATTCAATAATAAATTATTTTAATTTAATTTTAATTATAACAAAATACTTCATAATTCATTATATTTTTACTTAAGATTATTAGTTTCTAGTGTTTGTTTACTATACAGTTGTTGTTTAAGAATTAAAAAAAAATCTAAATTGCATATTTTCAAGCTCATTATACGTATTATTGGTTTTTTGTTTGCATATTTTAAGAATTTTGAGTGCATTATTATGTTTCTAACCCAAATTATCATAAAGAAAATAAACAATCACGCGATACCTAACCACATATATTTTGAATCAATAAAACACGTACCAGAAAATACTTTTGAGTATGGATACTTTTATGTAGGTATATTATAATTTTTTAGGTATGTAGCCCGATGTAGGTACTTTGGATTTAATCAAATTTAAACAATATGACCGATTATGGACAATATTTTGATAAAAACATAAAATACTTTTTATTATTATAATAGGTATTATTCATGTAAGTATATGTACCTACCTAATACTAAACTTATATGATCGTTGTTCAAACGTCATTATACATTCTACGTTTAGGTTCACAATATAATTGATCTGATGTAAATTAAAACCCTGGACAGATTTGTTTGTATTAATTGTATGGGTATAAATTTAACGATCAAAACGTATAACACAATACAATTATATAGTATTAAATTATAATTCAATGCTTGTATTAATATATTCGTAATATTAGGATATTAAACACCTCATTAGGTGTACTGATTGAGTAACACAGGATATGAAGTGCAACAATGCATATCTTTATTATTTTAATCAAATCCTTAATACAGTATAGAGTCTCGCTTATCCAAACTAGATGTGACCAGACTCTATCCGAATCAAATGGAATAACTTCTTTTTTTAACTTACTAATAAATACAAACAAAAAAACATTTATCTATTTATACAAATTCAAAATTGATTGATTTACAATTTTACATTACACATTATTTATGTTATTATTATGATATATATATGCATAAAGTTATGTTGGTAGTTATATAATTAATTGTTAATGAGTGCAGTGAATAATTTTTTTTTTTAGTTTTAGTTTATAGGCTACCTTTCATTAGCAGATTTGTGTTTGTAAAAAATATTCTTACTACATGTTCGTTTTAAAATAAAAATGTAAATACGTGTACATTTTTATTGAGATTAATAGGCTTTGATTGCATAGATTATTTACATTAATTATAAAATTTAGGGAAATACTTTTGCCAATATCTAACGCATGGTATGAGCATTTATTTAAATTGCACACTTACTAAAATGTATCAATTAGTTTTAATTTGTTTGATAATGATGTTTTTAGTTTTTCAGTGATTATCTTATGTAGGTAAGTATTAATTCAGTTAACTGTACTAAAATGTGTGATATTTTTGTACATAACCTATCTATATTTGAAAGAGTTAAGTTTAGAATTATTTTTTGAATTTTCAGTTTAAAATTTAATACTAAGATTAATGTTTTATAACTTGAGTTTAGAATAATTTATTTATTTTAATTTTAAAATTTTAAGCTAAGATTACTGTTTCAAACTTAAGTGTTATTTGGTATATTATGTATTGATGTGAACCAAACATTAAAATTTTAAGTACTGCTTACCTGAACCTAATTTAACCGTTCGTTGTTTATTAAATACGTTAAATAACTAACTTATCGTGAATTAATTATTTGGTAATATTAATCAAAAAATTTGTACACAAAGATAAACCTGCATTGCATTTTAATTATTATTATTTTTTATTTAAAATTTAACTACCAGGGTTATTGGCATTTCTGAAAAGAACAAATTACGTTTTATAATTTCTAAAATACATTACTGCGAAATTTGAAGGTATACAAAAGATCTTAAAATGACACATTAAAATTTTGATTATTGAAAATACATGTGATTTAATTTTACGTGTTCTTGTTATATTTTTTGAAATAATTTCGTCTCTTTGAGGAGTTCCAAAAGAGTCAATGTTCTGTCAGTGTTGAGTGATAGTATTTCTCTTAGATTGTATTGGAGTACTATTTTGTCCCTAGAGTCTTTTGTCAGGAGGCATTCGGTTAGTAGGTGTTACATGAGGTGTGGGTTGTTCTTTCTTGTTCGTTAGATGTTCGTAAGGGTATAAGGTGTGAACAATTCTTAATCTATTGATTATGGTTTGACGTCTATGCAGGAGAGATAAGATGTACATAGTTTTATATTCCAAAAATCAGCTCTAAGTTCTTTAGTTGCTTTTTTGGCTCCATCGTCTGATATTTCATTTCCAGTAATATTATGGTGTCCAGGTACCCAGAGAAGTCAAATATCTTTTTAATTTTTAAATAGCTTATTCAATATTTGGTTATTGCTATTATTTAGATGCGGAGGTGCGTAACTTAAGTTTTACAATTCACTGGGGATAGACAAGCAACGTTTTGCACCAGATATGTCCTTGATAATGTGTTTAGTTTTATTATAAAAAATGTGGTGGAAAAATAAAATAGGTTTAAATAGATCATTAAGATGACCATTGTCAGAAAAATTTTAAAATAAAAAAAATATATACATAAATAAAAAGATCTTTATTGAACTTTTAGAGATATTCGTCTGCTGATATTAATCATTTATATGATTTAATACTATAATGCATATGCCTTAATTTTCTGCAGTGTTTTCATAATTTCATTAAATTAATATATTATTATACTATTATAATCACCAATTAAATATATTTCATAGAAATGTTATTCAGTATTTTATATCGTATACAATTTGTATAATAATTATAAGGATTATAGTATGAGGAATGTGTTACTTTGTATATTAATATATATTTTTTTTTATTCTTAACGTAAAAGGTATACAAACTAACAATATATCTTATGTCTTTTAAATTAAATATATGTATGTATATATTTATTTTTTGTTATTTTATCTGCATCTACCATTTTGTCAATTTCGTTAAATTAGCTGACGTTTTTATACAATATTAGTTCTTTATATTCAATATTTGTATACTATGTTCATTATAATATACAACATTAATACATTACCAAGCAAAGTGTATGTTCACAATAAAACTCAAAGTACTAGCTTTGAAAAGCAGACTTTAACATGTTAAATAAAGAAAAACAACTGTTCTACCCACATTTAAAAAAGGTATTGAAATTAGGAACAACGATAATAATACTTATTTTATAAAAATAATTAAATTATATTTTAAATACTAATTTCTTTATAAAATATTGTTGATAAATCTTTTCATAATGATAATGCATTGGGTACCCATATTTTTTGAAAATTATATTAATTTTGTATGTTAAGTTCAATGATCTTTTGTTAATCCATGGTACTTATAAAAAAATCTTCATACTTCATAATGAATACCTGTATAAGTAAATGACTGAATACTCTAAAATAAACTCAAAACTTAAAATTTTTTAATAGTTTAACATTCTGAATTCAATGTATATATTTTTATAACATATATTTTTATATGGGGGTATGAGAAAAAATTACCAACACACATTACATTTTGAAATTGAGAATAACAATAATTAATGAAAACGCTTTTTGTTACCTGCGATAAAATATAATATTCCATAATTTATTAAACATTGTTAATTAACATTAAAAGTCAACCACACATTTGAGTTGAATTTAATTAAATAATTAATATGTTTTTTTAAATAGGTATTCAAAACATTTCGTAGTATGTTAAATACCTATAACAAAGTGCACTAGGTCATAGTACATTTGTTAATAAACGAAAAATGTACTTAAAGAAATTCAAGGATGGTCATTTTAGCATTAAATACATTTTTTCAGAGTTAAATTAAGAAGCTGCTTTAACCATATAAATGTTGTGATGGTTTAACAATAAATGCGTAATCGTTACTTATTCATTCGATATATAAAAAAAAAAACTTGAATTCGGAGAACAGTTGAGGTAATGTACAAAAGTTACTGGTATGCACTTGTAAGAATTTTCGAATAAACATAACTTAAAAGGTAGAGCAATTCCAAGGTTCCAATAACTACATTCGTTGGCTACATTATCAACCATCAATCGTTGATAAATATTGATGAATGGATCTATGTTTGTTTTCCAGTTACACAATTTCTGATAATTTCATCGCAACATCATAGCAATTTTAAGCATAATGTAGAAGTAAAAGTAGTATTTTTTCTACGAGTATAAAATATTTGTACAGTTAAATATTTAATATAACTAAAATGTATGTAACTAATTGTTTGTAACAGAGTATTAAACAAATGCAGAATGTTTCAAGTATGTTGCGATAACTATTAAAAATTGTATTATTGGATTTATATTCACTGATGTATCCACCAAAGCCGTAGAGAGAGGGTGGGGGGAGTTAGGATGCCCCTATGATTTTTTTTTTTTAAAATAAGATTGGATAGTTTTAAATGCCTATTATATTTGAAACTTGTACATCGTACATGTGTCACTGTGAATACAAGACACAATAAATAAAACGGTATATTTTATATTTATATCGGGTTAGATAAGCAATAATAACGAATTTAATTTAAACAGGAGAAAATCGAAATTTTATTATATGACAAAAACATATCTTATTAAAATTATCGGTTTGATGAAAAATATTTTAAGCTCATCTACGTTCATCTAGTAATAAATATTGGTAAAAATCTAAAAATTGTTCATAAATTGGTATAAGCATTTTTAAACTAATTATAATACATATTTACTACGACTAGTTATTTTAAGAACAATTCGAATTTTATCTACTTGCTTCAAAATTATACTTTTTTTGGGTTAAATAATATGCTATTATAAAAGAATCTAAAGACATTTATGAATATTAGTAGAAAACCTTTGGATTATACTTCATTATTATGAAAATCCAGTTTTGATTACTTTTAAAAATCAACAAAATGTGATGACATGTTTTGTTTCTTTTTTTATACTAGATGAATTTAATCCCATGTTAAAAAACGGGCTAAAAGTTGTGCGTTGCTGATTTTAATTAGATAAAAGGTTAAAAAAAAACAAAATATATTGTAATCATCTTATAAATTACAATAACTATTATATTGTTCCCAATTGCTTGTGGTTCCTCGAAAGTATACGTACACGTTTTTATTCCATTTTAATATTAAAAAAGTTAGATTATTGTAACATAACATATTTAGAAATGTTGTATTAAAAACAAATCATCTGCGTATTTTTTTTCATTGACTTTCAAAAGCTAATAGTTTTTTTCATTCTTAAATTATCTCTCAAACATAACTACCTACTGTTATTTGAATTCATATATCATTTAGTTGTTTTTATGAAGAGTAAAAATAGCATTATTTATATTAGATTCATCTTAATACAAATAAATTCTCATCAAAATTGAATAAAAAATTATTATTAAATCAGAATTAAATAATGACGTGTTGTAATATTTTTGTTATTGAAGTATAGTCAAACATACACTTATTTCTCCCGAAATAAATGTAAATCATATTAAATTTAATAAAAAATGTATAAATAAATAATAGTCATGTACACGAATAACGAAAATTAGTTTTGTAACCAACTAAGAAAAATGTTTATTGTAATATTAATATTTGAAATAACTAAAATTAAAAAAATTAAAAGATACTAGTATTACTGATCAATGATTGTAGTAACAATAATAACTATTACGGTGTGTTCATTATGTTATGTTAAGTATTTTTTTTTTTTTTTTTGATGCTGCATTGAGTGCGTAAAATATTTATTTGACTAACATTTATAATTTTTTGTTGTTCACAAACTTCTATACTGAAAGTAGTAAAAGGGATACTTGAAAAAATTCATATTTTATATAGGTACAGAAAAAAAAACAAGAGTAAATTACTGTTAGTTACGGGATTAACGACATTATTTAAATAATAAAATTATTTTTGGGTAACATAATCAGATAGGGCAGAGAAGAATACGTTGAGACGGTGCTCACCGTTAGCGAGTCGCAGTCCCGTAATAATTTAGTATTTGTGTAGATTATGGAATAAGCAACTTTGGTTTATTTTTATTGAAATTATATTTACAAATACAGGGGAAGGAGACGGCGTGCTCGAAATCTGACACAGTCGATTTGGCTTGCAAGGTCCTCGTTGACAATTAGGGAATGGTTATTTTTTACAATTTGTGGTAGGGCACGTAACACTGTGTTAGGCCCGCTTAAACAAATGGCGTCTGGCAACAGAGTCCGACCGAGATGCGTGTCCTGGGGTTACCTGAGCAGGTGCGCTCGAGAGGACTAAAATTTGTAAGCCCTGAAAACGGCTATTTTATGGTTTCCCTTTGTCATCTGTACTGGTATCAGCCCAACCTCAAAAACCATTGAAACATTATATTCATATCCACATGCGTTGTTTATCTTTTTAAAAATAATTTCCCAGTGTTTAGAAATCACAGAAAATTACAGTGAATGCAAGAAAAATACCCAAACAAAACATTGTTGCAAAATCAACAAAAACACTAAAATAAAATGAAAGTAAAAACACTCAACCGTTATTTACTAGACGCAAATAGATAAATCGCCAACAAAAACATAAAATATTCATTCGCTAAGAACAACTGTAGAAAAACAAAGAAAAATATTAATTTACACAAAAACCTCAAGGAAAAAATATTTGAATTGGTAATATAAATAGGTACCAACATTAATTTTATACTAGATATATTATGAAACTAATGCTACTACTAACTAGAACATTTTTAAAATATTTATTTTTTATTTTCAGAACATTTGGTTATAAAAAATTGTTAACATTTAAGACAATGAAAATCTTACTTATCTTCAAATATAAAAAAATGTAACTTAAATATTGATGTTCAAAGACAACATAAGTAGTAGTAGTAGTAGTACATTAGTAGTGTTATACAAACGATACTCCATTTAATGTTTATTATATATTAAAAAAATAATCAACTACCAGTTCAAACTTAGGGCCAAATCACGATTATTTACAGAAATTTAAACATCATATGAAACCTTATCGAAAGGTAAGAATAATAATGAACAAAAAATGTAGGTAAACTTAGGATTTTGACAAAATTAATAAATCAATAATTAATATAAGCCAATAAAATAATTGGCATTGGTGATATTAATTCTGATAAACAATTAAGTTTTAAAAATAACATATAGACATTAATAGGAACAAATAAAAAAAACCATACCTTTAAATGTTTGTTAAATTGTTAACGATTTAATGATTTATCTGATTGCCTACTTACGTTGGTTG
The DNA here is from genome assembly GCF_001856785.1 of Myzus persicae. NCBI lineage: Eukaryota > Metazoa > Arthropoda > Insecta > Hemiptera > Aphididae > Myzus > Myzus persicae. The sequence continues at coordinate 91,778 of NW_019104253.1, forward strand.
GTAAATGTGGGTAGACATTCTGCTCATGTTTGTCATAAGGTTTTTTTTTTACCTCTCAGAGTTATATACAATATATTTTCTAAATTATTAATTTTAAGGTCATGAATGTTTATTAAATACACCAAAGTATTTTTAGGTCAAATACTTAAATACTGTATAAGCCTCATACATTTTTTTGTATGAATCTATAATCATCATCTTATAAATGCGCTCATCAAATATTTCACAAATGGTTTTTTTTTAATAATCAGCTTATCAAATTTAGATTAGTAAAAAGGTGTGAATCAGAGCTTTGGCTGGTTACCTTTTAGTGATTTTTACCCCTTGATTCCTCTTATCTAAACTGTAAATGTTAAAAAGAAAAATACATAATTATTCAATGTAATATTTAAAAAAAATAGTCAGATTCTAATTAGAAAACTAAAAACTAAGTTCCTAGGTTGCCATAAAACAATCACTAAATATTGTAAAAAATTGTATGCAACTAGATTTTATTATTAAAAAAAAAAACATAGTTTGGTAGCCATTCATAATCACTTCAAAGTGATAATTAATGCCCAACAATTTATTTTTAAATAATTGTAATTACAAAAATATTGATTGTTCTATGGTGATATTATTGATAAGTGTCAATTCTGTTTATCTATCATAATTTTAAAATAAATGGATAATAGCAAGAGTACCTACCTATATATTATGTGTTAAAATAGCTTGATTTGCAGTTATCAGTTTTTATTTTTATAATTTATAAGCTAATACCTAGCACAATTTAATTTATAGCTTTGAAGATAGGTACATAGATAAATGTATATTTGTATACTTTGTATTAATTATGTAAAATATTACAAAAAAATATCAACAAGTTGTATGTTCGTTAAATGTATTAGAAATTTATTTATTTCAAAGTGCGAGGACTATAACATTTCAAAATATGCGCTATTTCCTAAATTGAAAAATATTCTACCAAGAAATGTTTTCATTGCAACTATTAACTTTAGACGCTTGCAAAAAAGGTATTACTGAAAATCTTTATTAAAGCTATAAAATGTTTCATAATATAAGTATGATGGGCTACTATGTGATAAATTGTTTCAAAGTTGATAGTGAGTTAGATGTTAGCAAGTGATTATTAAATAACAATTTTATGAATTTCTGACCAAAAAATAATTTGCCAACATTCGGGATTTCGATGAATTTTGTAAAAGTTTGAAGTTTGAATGCTTAACAAAATTAATCTTTATTATGAATCTTTAATATTTTCGAACTGATATAAAAACATCTTATGAGGAGCCTTGCATTACATTTTGAAAAAGTTTTTATTGACAATAATTTTAAAAAAATGTACAAAATTCGAAAAATGTCTCAATGATATTAATGGATAAAAAATAGTCAACAGATTACAATGTACTGAAAATGTAAATATAAAATATTTGGTGACGATTTAAAGTGTACAGTTATAAGTTTTTGACTAACACCAAAAAAAAAAATAATAAAAATCGATTTTTTCAAAAATTGTAATATAAATGGCTTTTTTTCTATCAGATAAATGCTGATATCAAAAATTGGAGCATATTTTACTCGCAATAGAATAGTATAATTTAATATGGTTAATGTTTCTTCATTTTTTTTCAAATTTAAATGTATAGTAATAATTTCATTTTTTTCCCTGTATATTTTTGTGTTTCTGAAGTAAAAGAAATACATGCATTTTTTGTTAAATGTCGTTTATTAAAATTTTTTTTGCACTATTTTGTTAGAAAATCTGATTTATAATAATCACCCTGTATTCTATATATGTACAGTACATAATTCAAAAACTTAATTAAGTTAGTGATAAGTGTCGGTTAGGGAATAAAGTTTGGGATAATAATCTAATTTTGTATTTTATTACTTCAACAATTAGAAAACTGCGGCTGGGGGATTGATACAATATATTAGTAACATTAGTAAACCCGTATACATTTACTTTATATGAAGTTATTTTTCATTTCTAATTATTCATTCATCGTGGCAATAACAAAATGAATAATGGTTATTATTGTTTTATCAGAATGGGATTATAATAATAATAGTGCAACCATCCTCCACTGGAGAGCAGTATAATCAGTACTAATAAATTTGCACAAACTAAATAAAAAGTTTGTTTTTAAATTAATACAATGTTCTTTGAATTGTATTTTGAACTAAAAGATATATACTGAGCAGTTTTTAATTTTAAAATATGACCAACAATTATAATTTTGTATTGTTATTATGGGCCAACATAAATTATGAACAATATCGTTCACATCACTATACTTACATGTATAATAAATAATGATAGTTTATTTTTGGTAAGTGTACAATGTACACACTGAATAAAAAATAAAAGGTAACGTGGAAATTGACGATCCTCGAATGAAATAATAATATCATCTTAAAATTCTAAAAATTCCGGGTTAAAAATTAAAATGTCCAACAACCAGTATGTACCAGTATATTATAAAATACGAGTATACCTGCCAATGCTATATTATATTATTTGAAATAATTAAAAAAATACAATGTGCATAAAAATTCAAAGTATGCTGTGAAAATCTCGAATAAAAAGTGATTCATAATTCATGACTGTGAATTAAAGCTCTAACAGTTACATGTACTAACGTCTAAAATATGCAAAAATATGCTAAGTAAAATGTCTTACTTAGAATTCGTAATGACTAAATGTCTAATGGTAGCTTCTTGAATCAAATGAGTTCCTATCGGCTATCTGACTTACTCTAAATTTAAAATACAACTCACTGATAGCACGTAAAATCATTAAATTTACCGCTCTGATAGTACTTGATATATTATTATCAAGATAATTTGGGCAGAAATGTTTTAAAATTTAATTTTTCGAAGATTTAATACGACATTTTATATGTTTACAAAAATTATTGTAAGATATATGTTCACATGCACGTATACATATTAAAATGTATAATACGTATAAGTAAGTAGAAGAACAAATTATGTAACCCATTCTTATAATAATAAGCATGCCACATCAAATCAGCCTCTGCACTTGGAATCACTAGATGAACTAGTACCTTTTTTATTTTTTTTCTGTTCAAATACGGACCTGGTAACTAGATATGCGCTAGTGAATGCCTTACCCAGAGCTTAAGTATTTCGCAGGCCACCAAATTACAATTTATTATTATATATTTCCTTTTTAAATAAATAAATATGGAAGTTGTATCAACATTGTCGACAAGTTCCAGTGCGAGCTATAAATAAACTAAATTCAATTTTGTATTCAACATAACAGTAGGTGTTCGCCAGTTTTTTTATACACAACATGATTCTTATAACAGCATGTAAATAGTAAATGTTATTTTGAACACCCAATACTTCTTTTTTTGTGTTTTATAGATTTATCATTAATGTGACTATAACATTTTATTTATTTACCTTTTTAAATTAATTTTATCGTCAAAGTGTTTGTTCATAAAATAACTATCAAATTTTTAGTTTTGAGTGTTAACCTATATTTTAAATGTTATAATCTGAACCGGAACAAATTAGTAATAGAACGAATTATTGTATTAATGTGTTATGTTGTTAATTGTTAATGATAGCTCTTAATAACCTATAAATCTATATTGATGATATTTTTCAGCTTAAACACATGAAGACTTCTTTAGGGATGATTTATTCAAGCGAATATTTAGTGAACGGAGACGGGAAAATTAGTCTTCCCCATCCATGACATGTATTTTGGTATATTTGTCCATCATGGTAATTATTATTTTCAGACCATCTATGAGCTTAGTTTCTGATGTATGAACATATCAACTTTGCTTGAATATTAATTATCTGTAAGATTTTTTATATGTTGCTAATTTTAACTAGGATTCCGCAAATAGTATCTGCAAAATGGTTTAAAATGCTGTGCATAGTGGATTAAGGTACCATAGTTGATATACACTGATGAGAAAAATTGCCATTTCAAAAACCTGGTGGATTGGAAGAAGGCATTAAAAAAAATTGTATTTCTGGGGCACTAAAATCCAAAAAACTCCACTGTATATCACATTGTTAAATATATATATAATATGTATAATCCTTTTTTGAATATTGAAAATATGTTAGAAAATAGTACACAATGTCACAATATACTGACAGGTTTCGTAGATATTATCATTATATCCGTTGATGATATTATCAACAAATGTATGAATACCTATGAAACATTATCGTTGACATTTATATATTTGAAATATTACCTATATTATAGTAAAACTTTCTTTTTATTCTAAATAATTATAAAATTTAAAAGTATATATTTAAACATATTCAGAAAATATTATTTATTTTTTTATTCATTACTCTATTTACTCTTTGCTTAAGAAGAATAGCATGATGGACAAAACACATTTTTGATTCTGCATAATAGAATAAAATATAACTTGTATTCAATCCTTCTTAAAATATACCCCACACCCTTTATTTAAACTTGTCATATTTTACAAAATTGAATACAAAAAAATATTAAAGTAAGTAACTTTATAACACAGTTATTTATTATTTTAAAATAGCTAAGTAATATATCATTTTATTCTAGGTGTCTATAAACCGTTTTGTAAATTTATATCGTCTTTAATAAAAACAAAAAGTAATTTTGTAATTACAATAATTTCAAGTACTTTGATTTTTAATAAAAACGTACCTAATACTTCTTTGCTTTTGGTCAGTAAATAGCGTTTAGAGTTTAAACAGAGTTCCAATAGAGAGCGCCCAATGAATGGAACAGCTACAAACTAAAGGCCTGGTCACACTATGCGATTCAATACTAGTATGTCATGTCAAAATATAATTTTTAAAAAATGCATACAGAAGGCAACCAGTGACAATCTTTTAATTATAAGTAAATACCAATTAAATAATTTTTGAGAATATAAATATGAAAAAATAGTACGATTGATCTCATTCATATTTAATAATTGCTTTTGTTTTTACAAAACTACAAATTTGACAGTTCATTTTATTAAAATAAAAAGTTTGTGTTCTACTTAAATAATTTATATTATATCTATTACCCAATTAATTATGTCATACGAAAAGAGTTTGAATGTATTAAAATAAATGTTACATATCAGTGAAGTTACCCACTAGTTAGTATCAATAAATTTTAATAGGTTTTGTGTCAATCCGGGCTAATTTAAGGTAATAACAACTAGTAATTTATTATGAAATTAAATCATTATAATAATTATTTTATAATATAAAGCACCTACTAAGTGGCTCACTTCGATCATCAATTAATAGTCGTTCTTATAACTATAGATTTAAGAATATTATAAATTCACACGAATGATTTTTTTAAGTGTTTGAAGGTCAAATTTTAGCAATATCACATAAACTTAGAAAATTAAATTAAAATAGTAAAATTGTCAGTTTCTACTGCCAAAGATTAAGCAAATTAAACTTAAAAATATCAAAATTACAAATGCACTTTTTTGTAGGCGTTTTCGACCAAAGGGGATAACTATCTTGACAAAAATGTAAAATGTTTGCTATTCATTTATATTTAAATTAACAAAATCCTTTAAAATACTTACAACAGGCTGACAGACTGTCTGTGCAAAATAACTTTTAATATAAAATAGAGTAAACCAATTTAGTTCCAGAAATAATAACTCTACATTTTATCTTTCCTGTACTTCTTCAAACTATGAGCTATATTCCTCTGAAAATATACTTATGTGTGCAGGTTAGTACCACCCTATTTGGTTTGTCAAATATTTGATCACTTAATTTTTATTTTATTTCATTTTTTTTTGCTTCTTGTTACCATAGTATCCCCTCTTCTCTTTATCTAACCTATATTTATACTCTACTGTACTCCCAATTATTTAAGTTATTCATATCATATTATATTTATGCATTCTTAAACTTAAGCATACAGTTATTTAATATTTATAGATTATTTTATTAATATTAAATTATTTTTTATTGTCTCTTCTGTGTACGTATTACTTGTTTAACATAATAATATGTGCACACACGACACATACTGTCATTACATAATATTTTATGTAATTAGAATTTATTCCCGTAAATAAAGAAATATTAATATTATTTTTTTTTATGTACCTATACATTGTATTTTAATTGTATGCTACTATGAGAAATAAATTATGTAACCATAAAGTTCAATCAGCTATTGATAGTATATAGTTTCTTGTCTTTATTTTCAATATATTGATTCAATAATATAAATAAGTATTATGAAATATTATGTAAGATTATGAAAATTAATCTTATGGAAAATCAGTCGGCTTACATAATGAAAATTATCAATCTGCATGACTCACAGTTCACATTTCAAGACTTTGAATATTCTCAATGCTCACGTAATATTTCTCCACACCTATTGTGATATAATTAGGTATCTAACCAATATGAAGCAGAAAATACTTACAAGTGTTCGAGATACAGTGGTGGAAGACCTGAAAGCAGTATTATCCATCAAATATTAAACGTTTTAAAATTTAAAGATAATATGTTTTGGTTTTTTCCCACATGGGATCGATTCGGATAAATATACCTACCTACTCTTGTTTTATTTGCACTCCACTTAGACCATATCTGACAACCACTCAAGGCATAATGTAATATAATCTTATATTATATTGCCATATTTCGCCACAAAGTACCTGCCTATGAGTATACTATAAAATGTATTAGGCAGTGTATTGCCTGGCCCGGGGGGGGGGGGAGGGTGATATGGGGTCAAAATCCCCCATTAAATCAAGAAAATTATTTTATAAATAACATTATCGTATTTTATATTAAACAATATCGTTATTACTTACTTATAATTCAATATTCATAATTCATAGAAGTTATTATTTGTTAAATCGCATTCGTTGCCTGTAGTTAATATCATATTATATATATATACCTACCTTTTAATATTCAGTTAATATGGTTAGAAGCATTAACCATGATATTATGACAATTATTATAAATAGCTTATAAAATTAGTATATTGTATATATTATGACCTTTTCTTTCCTGATGACCTTTTTTTTTGATTATATTAGTGTTTAGTGTTTACTCGGGCATTGTTTAAACCACCCTTCATTTCAAAATCCTGGGCCAAATTCTGGTGATATTAGGTGCGACTTAAAATATAATGTTGATCATGCAATATGTGAAAAAAATCAAGACAAGTTATCAAGGGGACTTCGGCATGAAGATCTAACTGAATCGATTACTCGTTTAACACGTTTTATGATAACATTTTGTTTTAGATTGGCTTGAGCGGGACGTGTTTTAATTAGTAATATTTATGCATTTAATATAGCAATCATATTTGAGTTGTGTTTGTTGAATATAAACAACACACCCTGTATTATATAGATTATATGCAAATTATTCACACTGTAGTACAGCAGACGCTGAATAGGCATTTTATATTTCTATAGCGTATTCGTTATATGTACTAGCCTGTAGGACGATTAGTCGTTGTTTTATATTACGCATCGGAGCACTATAGTTATTCATATCAATTATACATATTATTATATTATTACATATTATATCC